>NC_080594.1:120033321-120161552 GCF_027887145.1 Ammospiza caudacuta | reverse complement strand
AGGATGATCAGATAGAGAAGCTTTGTAAGTTAAGAACTATTAATGAGGACTGGAAATGGGAGAGAACAAAAATACATCTTCAGGGGCTTTGAAGAAAAAGTCCTCATGGTGGGAAATCCAAATTAAAACCAAACTTTCCTCAGAAAACAGGGATTGGAACGAGGTGGTTGGAGAAATTTAAAATTTGAATTTAAATTTAAATTTATATAAATATATAATGGGGAAGCTGGGCTGGACTATGCAGATGGGGGATGGATGGATGGATGGATGGATGATGGATGGATGGATGGATGGATGGATGATGAAGGTGATGGATGGATGGATGGATGGATGGATGGATGGATGGAGGATGGATGATGGATGGATGATGGATGGATGAGGATGATGGATGGATGGATGGATGGATGGATGATGGATGGATGATGGAGGATGGAGATGGATGGATGGATGGATGGATGGATGAGATGGATGATGGATGGATGGATGGATGGATGATGGATGGATGATGGATGGATGGATGATGATGGATGATGGATGGATGATGGATGGATGATGGATGGAAGGATGGATGGATGGATGATGGATGGATGGATGGATGGATGATGGATGGATGGATGGATGGAGGATGATGGATGGATGGATGGATGGATGGATGGATGATGGATGATGATGGATGGATGATGGATGGATGGATGGATGGATGGATGATGGATGGATGGATGATGGATGGATGGATGGATGATGGATGGATGGATGATGGATGGATGGATGGATGGATGGATGGATGATGGATGATGATGGATGGATGGATGAGGATGGATGGATGGAGGATGGATGGATGGATGGATGGATGATGGATGGATGGATGGATGATGGATGGATGGATGGATGATGGATGGATGGATGGATGATGATGGATGGATGGATGGAAGGATGGATGGATGGATGGATGGATGATGGAGGATGGATGGTGATGGATGGATGATGGATGATGGATGGATGGATGGATGGATGGATGGATGATGGATGGATGGATGGATGGATGATGATGGATGGATGGATGATGGATGATGATGGATGGTGATGGATGGATGATGGATGGATGGATGGATGGATGATGGATGGATGGATGGATGGATGGATGGATGGATGGATGGATGGATGGATGGATGATGATGGATGGGATGATGTGGATGGATGATGGATGGATGGTGATGGATGGATGATGTGGATGGATGGATGGATGGATGGATGGATGGATGGATGGGATGGATGGATGTGTGATGGATGGATGGATGGTGGATGGATGATGGATGGATGGATGGATGGATGGATGGATGGATGGATGGATGGATGGTGGATGGATGGATGATGGTGATGGTGGATGATGGATGGATGGATGGATGGTGGATGGAGGATGGATGGTGTGATGATGGATGGATGGATGGAGGATGGATGGTTGGATGGATGGGAGGATGATGGTGTGGGTGGAGGTGGTGGTGGAGGATGGTGGTGGATGGTGTGGATGGATGTGGATGGATGATGGTGGAGGGTGGATGGTGGATGGTGGATGGATGGATGGTGGTGGATGTGGATGGATGGATGATGGGATGGATGATGGTGGTTGATGGATGGAGGATGGTGGATGGTTGGATGTGATGGGTGGTGATGGTGGTGATGATGATGGATGGATGATGGATGGATGGATGGATGATGGATGGATGGATGGATGATGGATGGATGGATGATGGATGGATGATGGATGGATGGATGGATGGATGGATGGATGGATGGATGGATGATGAATGGATGGATGGATGGATGGATGGATGATGGATGGATGATGGATGGATGGATGATGGATGGATGGATGATGGATGGATGGATGGATGGATGGATGGATGGATGATGGATGGATGGATGGATGGATGGATGCATGGATGGATGGATGGATGATGGATGGATGATGGATGGATGGATGATGAATGGATGGATGGATGGATGGATGATGGATGGATGGATGGATGGATGGATGGATGGATGGATGGATGATGGATGGATGATGGATGGATGATGGATGGATGGATGGATGGATGGATGGATGGATGGATGGATGGATGGATGATGGATGGATGATGGATGGATGGATGATGGATGGATGGATGATGGATGGATGGATGGATGGATGGATGGATGGATGGATGATGGATGGATGATGGATGGATGGATGGATGGATGGATGGATGGATGGATGGATGATGGATGGATGATGGATGGATGGATGATGGATGGATGGATGATGGATGGATGGATGGATGGATGGATGGATGGATGGATGGATGGATAGATGATGGATGGATGATGGATGGATGATGGATGGATGATGGAGAACCTGGAGAAGGAATCTTCTCAGAACTGGAGTGACAGGATAAGGGGAAATGCTTAAAAACTCACAGAGGGCAGGGCTAGATGGGATTTTGGGCAGGAATTGAAACCCCTGGGAGGTTGGGGCTGCCCTGGATCCCTGGCAGTGCCCAAGGCCAGGTTGGACACTGGGGCTGGAGCACCCTGGGACAGTGGAAGGTGTGGTTCCAAACACCCTCACTATTTGTACCCATGGATTTCTTTCCTTAGGGATGCTGCTCTCTCTGGGGTTCAGCATTTCCCTGCTGCAGCTGGGCAGGGAGCTGACCCTCCTTTCATGGGAGTGGAGCTGCAGAAATGAACACCAGGGCAGCCCTGGCTTTGTGGGAAGGGCTGCAGCCAGAAATGTGGGGCACAGGAACAGGTTGGTGCAGCTGGCTGGAACTATTCCAGGGTTTCTCACTGCCAGCTGCGTTGGTAATTCCAGGTGAATCCTGGAGCAGCAGTGGGATGTGTTTGCTTCCCCACTCAGGCACTGACCCCACTCTATTTTATCACCTGGTTCTTTATTTCTGCTCCCCACTGACCTGAGAGAGGAATGTATTAAAAGCCTGAAAAAAGCCTGACCAAGTGCAGCTCTCTGATATTCATTTTATGAAGAGGATGAACAACTCTTTTCTAACAGTTTTTATATTCCCTACAGGCAACTTTATCAGCCAGATCTATTCCAGTGAGATGATTTAACTCAGACCTCAATCAGCACAGTTCCTTTATCTCTTGGAAGTTCAGATGGAGATCAGGAAGGCAATTCTTATTTACCAAATGTTTCATTTTTGGTTAGGAACAACCTAAATTATACCATTGATCTTTGGGGTTTTTTTTCACTGGGAAGGAAAACTTGAGGAATTCTGGTGGAATTGTCCACTCTCCTCCTGTGGTGCACAGAGTCAGTGCCAGAGCCCAGGAAAAAAATTATGGAATCATGGAATGGTTTGGGTTGGAATGGATCTTTAAACCACCCAGTGCCACCCCTGCCATGGCAGGGACACCTTGCACTGTCCCCAATGTCCAACCTGGCCTTGGGCACTGCCAGGGATCCAGGGGCAGCCACAGCTGCTCTGGGAATTCTATCCCAGGGCCTCCCAGCCCTCACAGGAAATTATTTTTTTCTAATATCTCACCTTCCTCATGTGCAGGTGTCCATCAGGAAGGAATTTCTGCCTCCTTCTCCTCTTTGGTCCCTACTAGAGCCAGGCCAAATGCTCTTCCATGTCCATCTCCCAGTTCTCACTTTGGGAACACTTCTCTGAGTTTTTTTTTTACCTTTCCATGAGTGTGCTTGAATGTTGTGGTGATAATGCAGGCAATGATCGCAAAAAAATGAAGAAGAAATATTAATGCTGCTCAGTTGAGCATTCAATGCTAAAGAATTGTATTTTAGTAAAAAGAAAAAAAAAGGAAAAACAGGCCCAGAGTCACATATTTATCTTCTCCTCCTCCACCTTGCACCTGTTCCCCCCAGCCCTCCTTTGTTGGCTTCAAAGAACCTGTTTTTCACTGTTTTGGGGGTTTTTTTGTGGGCAACTTTGTTGCATCTGAGTTTCTGAGAAAGAGGGGAGAAAACAGAAGAAAGTGAATAACTGAGAGCTGCAGCCCGGGTGGGTTTTGTTCTGCAGCCAGGGTGGGTTTTGTGGTGTTCAACATTTATTTTAGAAAAGCTCTGGAGGGAACATCAGGCTGGTCTTTGGGGGCTTTTTTTGTTGTTTCTTTGCTCACTGACAGTGGAAATGCAGCAGCAAAGCTGAGCTCTGAATCTCAGCTTTCCCTGCAGCTCTTATCCATGGAGCCTTTTCATCCCCTGCTCCTCCCCCTGATCCCACACAAACCAGGTGTCACCTCCCTGCCTGAATGGCCATGGGATTGTTGGAATTCCATGAGGAGATAATATGGGCAGAGGTGGAACGAGATGATTTGAAGGTCCCTTCAACCCAAACCATTCCCTGATTCCTCCTTTTGTGATTTCCCAGCTGCAGAGCTGCCCCAGCCAGGGAGGAGCTGGAGCTGCTGCAGAGCCCAGAGGAGGCTCCAGGATGGGCAGAGGGATGGAGCAGCTCTGCTGGCAGGAAAGGCTGGCACAGCTGGCATTGCTCACCTGCACAGGAGAAGCTTTGGGCTGAGCTCAGGGTGGCCTTGCAGGGCCTGGAGGAGCCCCAGGAAAGCTGGAGAGAGACAATTGCCAGGGGATGCTGGGACAGCACACAAAGGAAGGCCCATTCCACAGGGAATGGCCTCAAACTGAAAAATTACAGGTTTAGATCAGATATTAGGACATTATTACAGGTTTTATTACAGATATTATTACAGGTTTAGATCAGATATTAAGAACAATTTCCTCCCTGGCAGGGTGGGCAGGCCCTGGCACAGGGTGTCCAGAGCAGCTGTGGCTGCCCCTGGATCCCTGGCAGTGCCCAAGGCCAGGCTGGACACTGGGGCTGGGAGCAGCCTGGGACAGTGGGAGGCGTCCCGGCCATGGAACTGGATGAATTTTAAGGTCTATTCCAACCCAACCCATTCCATGATTCTGTGAGGACAGTCTGGGCAGGCCTGGGTTGGGATGAGTCTGATCCACGGTCTCAGTTTGCAGCGGAATTTTTACCAGGAGTTTTTTGGTTTTTTTTCATGGATGATGAGTGAAAGCAGCTGCCAACTGCTTGGAATGTCAGCGGGCTCCTGAGAGGTTCAAGTCCACACAAGTTGGCCCTGATAGCTTTGAGGTCTCCCTGGGAGTGTAAAACGAGCCTTCAGTGCAGGCAGCTGATCCCTGTGCCAGGAAGAGCAGCTCAGAGGAGCTGAGGTGACTCATGAGAGCATTTTGGAGCTTTTCTCATTCCTGAAAAGGTGATTCCTTCTCTTCCCCCACCCTGGCTGCCGGGACAGCCCCAGTTTTAAACTCTGTTTGTTTCCCCAGGCCTGCCTGAGGTGAGGTGTGCGCCCTGCTGAGGGGAGGAGAAGGGGCCTCCTCTGCTGAGGGGAAACATGGAACAAACAGAGAACCTTGGAATCAGGGAATGGTTGGGGTTGGAATTTAAAGATGATCTGCTGCCACCCCTGCCATGGCAGGGACCCCTCCCCTGTCCCAGGCTGCTCCAGCCCCAGTGTCCAGCCTGGCCTTGGGCACTGCCAGGGATCCAGGGGCAGCCACAGCTGCTCTGGGCACCCTGTGCCAGGGAACAATTCCTTCCTAACACCAAGTCTAAACCTTCCCTCTTTCAGTTTAAAGCCATTATTTCTTGTCCTGCCACTCCCAGCCCTTGAGAAATGTCTCCATCTTTCCTGTGGGCTCCTTTAGGCCCTGCAAGGTGCTCCAAGAGCAGAGCCTGCCCTTCCCCAGGCTGTTTTCCCAGCTGATCCCTCTCTCTGATCATCCCCATGGCCCTCTGGAATTTCTCCAGCAGCTCCAGGTCCATGTCCTGCTGCAGCTCTGCAGGTGGAGAGCAGAGCAGAGCAGAAGGGGGAATCACCTCCCTCAGGGCAGCCCAGGCTGTGTTTGGCTTTCTGGAGTGGGTCATGTTAAGGGCCAGCAATCAGGATTTCTGTGATGGATAAACATGGAATTTTTAAAATCCAGCAGTTTTTACCATGGCAAGTTTTATTTTCATCCAGCAGTTAAGAGAAAATCCAATACAACAAAAAATGGGCAATAAACAGCTCTAAAACCTCATCTCACTGCAAGGTGCTCCAAGGTGACCCCAGAATGCAGAAGTGGCTCCACTGAGATGTTCCTACTCCTCAGGAAAATTTGGGCTCTGCTGATTCACACTGGCTGAGGAGCAAGTGCCAAACCTCTTCTTGTACCTCCCTCATTCTCTGGGGTTTTCCAGCTGGTTATTAGAGGTGATTCCCATTTCATAAAGAAAGGCCATGAGTAATTTTTTTCTGTTGGTGGTTTTGCTATTCGTGATGTGAGGTGATAACAAATGAGAGATGAGATGAGATGAAAAACTTCATGATCTCTGCAATCTCATTGTTTCCCAGGAATAATTAGTCAGCTTCCTTTTGAGTTTCTGTGGGTGCCAGGAAAGAAAGTGAAATATTTCTAAGAATGAGAGGTGTCATGATAAAATCCTTGATGAGCACAGAGATTAATTTAATGCTTGAAGGGGGAAGATGGAAGAGGTGTCTCATGGATTTTAAGGGGTGGAGGCACCTGTTTGTAGAAACATCTTGTGGCAGGAATTTTGCTAGCTCTGATGGAGCTTTTTGTGGGAAAAGACCTCCTGGATCAAGGGATGCACCAGGATTGCCATGGTGGTTGGGCCCTGGGGGCTTTTTGTGTTTTTCCAATTTTTCTCCCTCTTCTCTGTGCCATCCCCCAGCTCTCCCTCCTGCTTTCACCCCAAAACCACTTTGTGTCCCTCTCACACAGAGGTGTTCTCCTAAAGCCTGGGCAGCAGGAAGGAGATTTCAGGATCAGGAGCTCTGGATTTGAGTCCTGCCAGGTGAAGAATTTCACTCCCCGTTGCCTGAGAAGCCACAGTCAGGGCTGCTTCCTCCCTGCAAACAAAAAACTTGGAAAAACAGGCACTAAAATCCCAGCAGTTCTTCTTTTTCATCCTTTTCCCAACCCCAGTGTTTTGCAAGGAAGATCTCCCAAAAATCCAGAGCAATTGCTCCCCACAGCCCATCCCTGCCTGAAGTGAAGCCCTTTGGGGTCCTGGGGAAGTTGTCCTGATTCCTTCAGGCTCCTGCAGGCTCTCCCCACTTAATCACACTCCAATTAATCTCTTCCTTGGGATTTCAAGATTTCCAAACCCACTGTTTCAACAGAACAGGGATTTTCAACACATCCTGCCCAGAGGGCTATAGTTGCCATTCCCGTGGGGAATTTTTTCCTCACCCTGGGAGAAGCAGCAATCCATTTTCAGGGAATTGGGAAACACCACTGAGCCATTGCTGCAGAGCCTCAAATATTTAATTAATGTCTAATTACAATTCTTTTGACCAGATTCAAAGGCTGAACATCAATTGCCTGATTTGTCCCCTCTGGTTTCAGCTCCAAGGAAACAACTCAACTTCAGTTTGTGCAGTTGGAATAATTCTTATATTTCTCTGTTTATGGGGTTTGTTTGGGAAATAATTGCTAAATTGTTTTTTCTGTCTTCTGGCTGATGCATGAAGAGATAAGAAATATTTTCTATTTTTTTCTATTTTTTCCATTTTGTATATTTAAAAATATACATAATATACATAACAGACAAAAATATGAATATGTTATATATTATATATTATATATTATATATTATATATTATATATTATATATTATATATTATATATTATATATTATATATTATATATTATATATTATATATTATATATTATATATTATATATTATATATTATATATTATATATTATATGTTATATGTTATATGTTATATGTTATATATTATACATTATACATTATACATTATATGTCATATGTTATATTTAATATATTATACATTATACATAATATTATAAATATTATGATAATATATAATAATATAATATATAATATATAATATATAATATATTATATATTATATATTATACATTATACATTATATATTATACATAATATGTCATATGTTATATTTAATATATTATACATTATAAATAATATTATATATTATTATAATATATAATAATATATAATATATAATATGTTATATGTTATATGTTATATGTTATATGTTATATATTATATATTATATATTATATATTTAAAATATACATAGTATACAAAAATATACATTAATATACATAATATATTTAGAAGCAAAACTGATGGGTGTGGGGGTTTTTTAATATAATTTAGTAGTCATCAATTATACGATTTTTCATGTCATGTCTTGAAGATAGGATGATCCCATAAGTCCACAAGGTGCAGGTTGAGAGGGATTATCAGACTCTTGGTCTATTAATGCCACTAAATGAACACCCCCTTTTAAACTTGTATTTATCTTCTCATAGATCTATTGATTTAAAGAAGCCCAAACTCTTCCTTCTTCATTTTTTTTCCCTTCCCTGATGTTCCTAAATAATCATTAAAGCCCATTGTGGTTTAACAGGCCTATAAATCATGCCCAGGGAAGGGATTTGCTTGGGATCTGCTTCTCCCCTGGTGAGGCTTGGAACAACCTTGGATCCAGGCCAAGGTTTAATTTTCAAATGCTCCCATTTGTGCCTCCCTGGGGTAGGAGATGTAATGCTCTTATCTTTGCTTTTGGGCCAAATCTCAAACCACAAAAGGACCAACTCAGGGCCTCAGGAGGGAATCAGGGCTGGGTCGATATGGGGGGAAAAAAAAATCTTTATTTTGGCAAAGATAACGATTCTGGCAGGGATTAAAATTAAAATGTGGGGTTCCAAATTAGGCTGGAGATCAGTGGAGGGAGAAAAGGAATTTCAAAATAAATTCCTGGGGGTCCTGGCTGGTGGCAATTTGGATGTGAGTGAGCAGAGCCCCGGGGCCAGGAGGGACATCCCTGTCCTGGGGACAGCAGGGACAGCACAGAGGGCATTGTCCCTCTCAGCCTCACCCCTGTGCTGGGGACAGTTAGGGGTGTCTCAATGTGAGAAACACATCAAGTTTAGTCTCAATATAAGAAACACATCAAGCTCTCCAAGAGTGTCCAAAGGAGGGACAGCAGGGTGGGGAAGGCTCTGGAGGGGCCACACGAGGAGAGGGCACCTGGAATGTCCAGCTGGAGCAGGGACTGAGGGCAGAGCTCCCTGGGGACAGCTCTGATCTCTGCTCTGGCACAGGGACAGCACCCAGGAGGGGCTGGGGCTGGGCCAGGAGGGATTTAGGTTGGGTTTCAGGGCAAGGTTCTTGCCCAGAGGGTGCTGGCACTGCCCAGGGAATGGGCACGGCCCCGAGGCTGCTACAGCTCCAGGAGCCTTTGGCCAGCACTGCCAGGGATGCCCAGGCTGGGCTTGGTGGGCTCTGGGCAGGGCAGGAACGGGGTTTGGATGATGCCCATGGGTCCCTTCCAGCTCAGGACATTCCCTGATTCAAAGGACTAAAAATCTGCTGTGCTCTCCTATTATTTTCTTAGCCTATGCCCATGATCTAAAACTTTTTCTCTGCTGATTTTATAGTGAAACAATTTTTTATTTTTGTCCTCTGAAGAGCCTGAACTGCTTTCTTCTTCCTTCCCTCTCCTGTCTGTGAGAACAGGGGGTTTGCACCCACAGCTGCCTGACTGAAGAGTGTCTAAGCAGAAAAGCTGCTGCAGTTGTGCCTCCAAGGAGAGGAAGATCCTTTGGGGCAGCCAGTTCTCCAGGACATTCACTCTGATCCCCCAAACAGAGGAATTCTCCTCCACACCAACCCAGGACGTGCAACAGCAGCAGCAGCATCGCCCAAACCCACGGGGGAGTCCCAAAGCAGGAATGTTTTGCTCCATCCCTTCCCACTTCCACGTCCCCAGATCTGCCATGGTGAGCAGGGAGCTCTGGGCAGTGTCAGGAGGAGGGGGAGCAGGCTCCAGCTGAAGGAGGGCAGGGTTGGGTTGGATTTTAGGGACCACCTGGATCCACAAGGATTATCCAAACCCAACTCCTGCCCTGCCCAGAGCCCACCAAGCCCAGCCTGGGCATCCCTGGCAGCGCTGGCCAAAGGCTCCTGGAGCTGCGGCAGCCTCAGGGCCGTGCCCATTCCCTGGGCAGTGCCAGCACCCTCTGGGCAAGAACCTTGCCCTGAAACCCAACCTAAATCCCTCCTGGGTGCTGTCCCTGTGCCAGAGCAGAGATCAGAGCTGTTCCCAGGGAGCTCTGCCCTCAGTCCCTGCTCCAGCCGGACATTCCAGGTGCCCTCTCCTCGTGTGGCCCCTCCAGAGCCTTCCCCACCCTGCTGTCCCTCCTTTGGACACTCTTGGAGAGCTTGATGTGTTTCTTATATTGAGACACTGGAAGATTGCAATGCAAGATGTTTTCCATTACCATCTGTATGGCAGATTCCCGTTGTCAAGTGGGCAGTTTGCCTTATCTCTCTCTTTGAGTGACCACATTCACACCACCCTCAGGAGGGGACACCTGCTGATAACAGCCATTGAATGTCCCTGCATGGCTGATAAGAACTGCAGCATCCCATTGGGAGATGTGAGCCCAGAGGGAGGAGCCAAGCATTCCTGCCTGGATATAATCTGGAGTTTCTGGAACACCAGCATGGCTTTGTCCACTGGATTCCCCAGAGGAACAGCAGCTGCCTCTGCTTCCCCTGGATCTTCAGAGGAAGAACATCCTTCTCTACAGGATCCCTGCTCCAGCAGAACCACCCCTGACACTGCAGGAGCGCTGAGCCACAATTCCAATGGGGCTGCTGCCACCAGCCTGACCCACAGGGTGTCAGGTTGGGTTCTGACTCTGGCAGTGTTATTCTAGCATACTGCATTGTTTATTTTATCCTTATTTTTTCTTTTTCTTTTCCCTATTAAAGAACTGTTATTTCCTGCTCCCATATTTATGCCTGAGAGCCCCTTAATCTAAAATTTATAGCAATTTGGAGGGGTGGGGAGGGTTTACATTCTCCCTTTCAGGGGAGGCTCCTGCCTTCCTTAGCAGACTCCTGGCTTTGCAAACCAACACAGACACCCGGAACTGTCCCCAGCACAGGGTTGAGGCCAGGGGGACAATCCCCTCTGTGCTGTCCCTGCTGTCCCCAGCACAGGGATGTCCCTCCTGACGCCGGCGCTCTGCTCGCTCCTTCCCGACAGCGAAATGTCACCAAACCACAGAAGGGACAACCCTCAGGGGAGCCGGGACTCACCACGCAACAGAGGAGCCGTGGCAGCTCGGAATTTTAATTCACGAGGCCAAACAATTCCCCCTGGCAGCCGAGCATCCTCCGGGGACCAATTATGGCAGCGAGCGCCGCGCATCCCCCGGGAGATGCTCCGAGCATCCCCATCCCGCGGCCCAGAGCTGCTCCTCGCGTCAAAACTGCCGCTAATGGCACAATTAACTGCCTGGGGACTGCCGAGGAGCTCTTAATTAGGTAAACACGGCTCGGTGAGGGAGCAGAGGCCGGTTCGGAGCGTCCTGCTCGGTGTCAGGATGCGGGGAGGCGCCGGCGGGGGAGGGATGCGCTTGGAGGGGTAATTGAGGTGGGAAAACGGGAGCTCAGCCGGGAATTCCCTTCCAGGCAGCGTTGAAAATGCTCCTGTGAGTCTCTGCAGACACTCAGAGAAGTATTTCAAATATTTCAGTGTGAACATTTCCTAGAGCAGGGCAGTAGCTCGGGGAATTGGTGTCTGGTTTTAAGTGGATCAGCTGGGAAAACCTCAGGGGGAAGCTGAGATTCCCAAGGGGGAAACACAAAAACAGCTTCAATTCTTCACATGGTAATGGGGCTAAGGGGGGAAATACAAAACCAGCTTGAATTCTTCACGTGGTAACGGGGCTAAGGGCAATCCAGGGCCAAACCAAGGGTTCTGAAGGTCAGTCATGTGCAAATTTGAGGATGCTTCATCCCTGTGATAATTCACTTGTGGGGAATTTTGGGAGGAATTAGAGATGGGACCTCTGAATTGGTTTAGATAATGCAGTTTATTTTCTTATCTTCTGCATAGGCAGCAAGAGTCAATTCAGCTCACATCTTCACTGCATGGTTCAGAAGGTCACAAAACCCTTAATTACAAGACTTCTTAAGGATTTATTAATGAGTAAAACATTGTTAATAAGGATATTTATGTTTTTGACCCAATCCTTCAATATTTCATCTCGTGGACCCATACACAGTGTGAGCTTTCTTAGCCAATCATGTTCTGACACACAAACCCACAGTGCTGCATTCTCAACTCCTTGTTTACCTCTGGAACTGCTTTTATTTTTATATCTTAAACTCTAAAACTCTGAACTTCCCTTTCCTCAGCTTAACCTGTGTGTGCTTTAAACCCCAAATCCACATTGTCCCTTCCAGCCCCTCAGTTTGGGAGCCTTTCCCAAGGCCTCAGATCAAATCCTGGGTTTCATTCTGAGCTCTGGCTTCCAGGCCCAAAGTTCTGAGAGTTCCCTGCATTTGACATTCCAGCAATCCCAGAGTCTGGAAGAATGAAGAGCACCGTGTGCCCTGATTTCTTTCAGCCCCGCAGTGTGGAACTGCTTAGTCCTGAGTGCAGACTTTAGCTGGTATTGGCTGGCTGGAAGTTAAATTCAGATTTTTAAAGGTGCCACAGGGAGCTGAAGTCCAGGTTGATGGGATTTGGGATGCTGTCCATGTCTTGGATGGGATTTGGGATGCTGTCTCTCTCTAGGGGGTTTTGGGGGGATTCTATTGCCACAGTTCTCAGTGGGGAGCAGATTGATGTAGCCCGGCCACTGTGAAAGGTGAATTCATGAACTCAGAGCTCAGTGATGATTGGAAGAAACCTTAAAGATGATTTATAAAACCTTAAAGATGATTTATTTCCACCCCTGCCATGGCAGGGACACCCTCCCCTGTCCCAGGCTGCTCCAGCCCCAGTGTCCAGCCTGGCCTTGGGCACTGCCAGGGATGCAGGGGCAGCCACAGCTGCTCTGGGCACCCTGTGCCAAGGAACAATTCCTTCCTAACAACAAATTTAAACCTTCCCTCTTTCAGTTTAAAGCCATTATTCCTTGCCCTGCCACTCCCAGCCCTTGAGAAATGTCTCCATCTTTCCCGTGGGCTCCTTTAGGCCCTGCAAGGTGCTCCAAGAGCAGAGCCTGCCCTTCCCCAGGCTGTTTTCCCAGCTGATCCCTCTCTCTGATCATCCCCATGGCCCTCTGGAATTTCTCCAGCAGCTCCAGGTCCATGTCCTGCTGCAGCTCTGCAGGTGGAGAGCAGAGCAGAGCAGAAGGGGGAATCACCTCCCTCAGGGCAGCCCAGGCTGTGTTTGGCTTTCTGGAGTGGGTCATGTTAAGGGCCAGCAATCAGGATTTCTGTGATGGATAAACATGGAATTTTTAAAATCCAGCAGTTTTTACCATGGCAAGTTTTATTTTCATCCAGCAGTTAAGAGAAAATCCGGGAAATTATCCAGTAGAACAAAAAATGAGCATTAAACAGCTCTAAAACCTCATCTGGGATGTCCAGCAGCTGCAGATGGAGTTTTTCAGCAAACACTGCAGATGTCTCAGTCAGACCCCAGAGCACTTTGTCATTTACCCCAAATTTGTGCTTTTTGGGGTGAGAGCAGCAGCATTGCAGAGACACCAATGACCTCACTGTAGATCTGAAGTTTTTTTAGGAATAAAACCCCACTTTAAGGCATTTTAAAGGCTGGATTAGAGCAGCAGGGTCAGTTGGCACTGCCCTGTATCTTACAGCACCCAGAAATTCATAGGAAGCTCTCCAAGCCCTATCTGTGGTTATTTCTGGCATTATCTGCAGGGATGGGAACTTCCTTCCCACCCCTGGCAGTTGGGGAGTGCTCGGGTGGATATGGAGTTGATGAAGTTCCCTTCAAAATTCACACTTTTTTAAAATTAATCCCCTTTTAGCAGTGTGAGAGCTCAATTATTTTTCAAGGTGAGAGCCCTTTTTTAACCTGATAATTCCAGGAATGGAAATGGTTTGTTCTATTTCTTGATTTTCGGGGTTTGCTGATTAATTCTTGGTTTTAGGTGTAACTTTCACAGCAGGAGGTGGAAAAAAAGCTCACCCACTTCTGAAACACCTCAGTTTCCTTGGCCCACTCTTTCCTTCATGGAAAAACTCAGGCAAATCATCATTTGTGGTATCTGAGCCAGATATTTCACCCTGAATTCAATGGTGAAGAAAAATCTTGCCTTTGGTGTCTTTATTACCCTGAGTTGACACCCCCCAAAACAGCCAGACCCAGCATTTATTCTTGGGATTCACCTTTTGAACACACAAAAAGCCATTTTTATGTTGGATTTATTATTTAAGGCTTTGATTTGCTTGCTCTCTTCACCCCCCTCAGCTCATTCCTCTCATTTCCACCTTCAGAACTTACCTCTGTTTGTTTCTGCTGCTTCTTCCAGCTCCACTGGACACAAATTCCAATTTTCTGGTGCATTCTGGCAAAGTTTTAATAACCTTCAAAAACCTCTTAACTCTGCCATTGAATCCCAGGTGTGCTGATCCATTTTTTGTCCATTTCTCCTGTTCCAATTCTGCCCCACACCTTCTGTAGCTGCTCTTCTGGCTTGTGCAGGGCTGGTCTCATTCCTCCTGCTGACTCTAAGGAATTGAATTTCCCTTTTGTTTTTTGACATTTTTCTCAACCACTTCCTACATTTTCAGGAATCCCCCTGTCTGAGTTCAGTGCCACCACAGAGTTCAGGGTGCGACTCTTAGAAGTGAATTATATTGGAATTTCTGCCGGGTTTTGTGTTGTTTGATTCCCTACACCACAAAACTCCTGAGGGAAAACAGCCCAGGTTTTCCACACCTGCCTCAATAACACATTAAATCTGGCAGAAAATGGTTTGAGAGGCAGCTGCTGACACAAGAAAACAAAACAGAATCATCAAAGTGGGATGAGACCCCCAGGATCACCCAGCCCCACCAGCACCACCCCAATCCCTGTCCCCAAGGCCACATCCAGACTGCTCTGGGACAATTCAGTGACTCCAAACCTCCCTGGGCAGCTCAGCCCAAGGCCTGACCACTCTGCCAGGGAAATTTTCTGTGCCAATCTCCAACCTGAGCCTGCCCTGGTGCCATCTGAGGCCATTTCCTCTCCTCCTTTCCCTGTCCCTCCTGGCAGGAGCTGTGCAGAGCACTGAGGTCCCCCTGAGCCTCCTCTTCTCCCCCAAACCACCCCAAATCCCTCAGCTGCTCCTCCCAGGATGTTTTCCAGCTCCTGGACAGCTATCCTCAGGATGAGGAGACACCACCCCAGTTGTGTTTCACTTCAGAGAGAGTATTAAAGGAGTAACTCTTGGTGGCTCCAGGTTGGTGCCCACCTGAGGAAGGACCAAAAGTTCCTCACAGCTCTTCTGGAGGAATTTTTTTCTCTGCTCTTCAACCTCTGCTTGGTGCTTTGGCTTCCAGGAGCTCACCCAGAGCTGCCCCAGGATCTCTGGCAGTGCCCAAGGCCAGGCTGGACGCTGGGGACAATGGAAGGTGTCCCTGCTCATGGATGGGATAATTTTAAGATCATTTCCAACCCAAACCATTCTGTGAATCCATGGTTTTCTGAGTCTTTCCCTGGTAATTCTTCCCATTCATGGCCACATTTCTGCTCACAGAGCTCAAACCACATCCAGATTGCTCGGGGACAATTCCAATGATCCCAAACCTCCCTGGGCAGCTCAGCCCCAGGCCTGGCCATTCTTCCTGGTGGAAAAAGTCCTGGTGACTCAAAGCCTGAGGGAGCAAAACCCTTCAGGGACTGACTTGTGGTGGTTTGAGGTCGGTGCCCATCTGAGGAAGGACCAAAAGTCCCTTTGCTCCTCGCAGCTCTTCTGGAGGAATTTTTTTCTCTGCTCTTCAACCTCTGCTTGGTGCTTTGGCTTCCAGGAACCCACCCAGAGCTGTCCCTGGATCCCTGGCAGTGCCCAAGGTCAGGTTGGACATTTGGGACAGTGGGAGATGTCCCTGCCATGGTATGGGATAATTTTAAGATCCCTTCCAACCCAAAGTCACGAATTTCTGAGCATTTCACTGAATAATTTTTCCCATTCATGGTCATATTTCTGCTCAAAGAGCTCCAACCATGAGGTTTTTTACTCCTATTTTTGGAAGAACAGGTTAATTTTTTTCGTCCTTCACATGCCCCAAAACTCTTGACTGTGCTCTGGCTCTGAGAACCAAACCACAAGGATGTTTATTTTTAGGCCCCTGGCTTGTGTCACCAATTTAGAGAAGATGTGGTTACAGCTAAACTGTCACCCACTTCTCCGGCCTGCACTTTGTGTTTCATGGCTGGAGAAATCGCAGAACAACAGAAGTTCTCTGTTCCAGGCCCACAGATTATTGTTAATTCCAGAGGAACTCAACAACTTCAGCATTTCTCTTGTCAGATATTTCTCTCTCCATTTATAAACTGAATAAAAGAAGATTTTTCATCTAAAATAAAATTAAATAATAAAAAAAGCATTTTAAGATATCCTCAACCACAAGTTTTTCATGAGGGGACACAGTTAGAAAATTGTCACTCAGATATCCAAGGATTATGGACCATGCCCAGGTTTTAATGTGGTGCTCCTGCATAATTGGATTTTGATGATTCTGGTGAGTCTTTTCCAGCCAGGAAGATTCTGGGATTCTGTGGAAAGCAGGGCTGTTAATTACACCCTTTTATTATTATTATTATTATTTTTTAATAAGAATATATTACTTTTATATAATAGATAAAGAATGCATTGTATATTATTATATATTATACATTATACATTGTATATGATACTTTATACATTATATAGTATATAGTACATAGTATATATTATACAATATATACTATATAGTATATAGTATATAGTATATATTATATACTATATACTATATACTATATATTATATAATATTATCATATAATATGTATTATATAACATACTATTTAATTTTATTAATATAATAAATATAATAATAATATAAATATAACAATACATAATGTATAATATATACTATATTGTATATTTTCTACATATAATGATTATATAAATATAACAATAATGCAATTAATTAATAATAATTAATAAAATAATTAATTCTCCATTATATAAAATAGTAATATATTAAATTTGTAATTTAATATAATGAACTAATAAAAATAAAAATATTAAGATGAATTAATAAAATTAATACTTATTTATAAAGTAGAAATATTTATTTCACTTTTCCTGGTCCCACAATTCTCAGGAAGTGCAGAGAGGACAGAAGCCACCTCCTGTCCTCCTCCCCACATCTCAGCAGGATCTGTGATGGGAAAGGCCCCATGGATGCTGAGAAATCAGGGATAAATCACCTGTGGACACCAAACAGGGATCCTCCAGCACTTCACAACGACTGACAGCACCTCAAAACCACCAAATCCATCCCAAAAGACATTTTTTACCCACCCTGAGGGAGTGGGAAATGCCCCAAGGGTGGTTTTGTGGCATTTGAGGGGAAACCTTGCTCCCAGGCTGTGAGTTCATGGTGACAGTGGCTGAAAGGTCACCCTGGGTGACAAAGAATTTCTGCCCAGACCATGAGGGCTCAGAATGCAAATGAAGAGGGTTGAGGTGAACCAGAGATGGGAGTGTGGCACCCAGAAGCCAGAAAGTCACTGCAGCAAACACAAAATGACAATGAACACCGACTTCACTGGCTGGGAAAAAATCAAGAGAGAAAAAATTCTCATCAGGACAATGTGACAGGCAGGAAAAATGGAATGGAAACCAAATAATGGATTAAAAAAAGAGAAAATATTTAAGATTCTGGGACTAAAATCAATCCAGAGAAATCCATCCACTGTTTGGAAAAAGAGCTCAGGGATTAGGTAATTTCTAATGCTGGTGAATCATTTGCAGTGAATAATTTGTTGTGAGAGTTTTGTGCTCCCAAAAAGCCTGGGAGCAGGTTCTGAATTAATGAAGGTGCATTTGTCAGCTGTTTACAAACCATGGTTGGGGCAGATTGTCCACCAGGTAATTTTTGGACACTTTGCTCTGGCTTTGCTTAATGAAGTAGGAACTTAATTGGAGTCTCTCCTTTCTTGCTTGATGAGCACAATTTATAATCCTGGCTGAATTAACATGAATTAATGACCAAGCCCGGCCATGGGCACGGCCCCTTTGGGAACCTGGAGGGATCCACGTGTGAGGTGTTGGGTTGTTGTTGGCAGCACAAGGCTCCGTACACCTGGTAAATCATGGAATCATGGAATGGTTTGGGTTGGAAGGGATTTTAGGGATCATCTCACTCCATCCCTGCCATGGCAGGGACACCTCCCACTGTTCCAGGCTGCTCCAGCCCCAGTGTCCAACCTGGCCTTGGGCACTGCCAGGGATCCATGGGCAGCCACAGCTGCTCTGGGCACCCTCATGCCAGCCCCCGCCCACCCACAGAGGGAGGAAATTGTTCCTAATATCTGATCTAAACCTGTAATTTTTCAGTTTGAGGCCATTCCCTGTGTGCTGTCCCTGCATCCCCTGGCAATTGTCTCTCTCCAGCTTTCCCGGGGCTCCTCCAGGCCCTGCAAGGCCACCCTGAGCTCAGCCCAAAGCTTCTCCTGTGCAGGTGAGCAATGCCAGCTGTGCCAACCTTTCCTGCCAGCAGAGCTGCTCCATCCTCTGCCCATCCTGGAGCCTCCTCTGGGCTCTGCAGCAGCTCCAGCTCCTCCCTGGCTGGGGCAGCTCTGCAGCTGGGAAATCACCTGAGGGGCACAGGGACACAATCCCAATCCCAATCCCAATCCCAATCCCATCCCAATCCCAATCCCAATCCCAATCCCAATCCCAATCCCAATCCCAATCCCTTTCCTGCTGCTCTCTCCTCCCTGGTTGCAGCCCAGGATTTTGATGGATTTCAGGACTCCCAGCACTCACTGATGTCTCCTCTCCACCTTTTCACCCCCGAGAGCCCCAAATCCTCTCCCCAGGGCTTGTCCCCAAAACCCCTTGTGGATCTATTCAGAAACATCTCCAAAGCTGCCATGAGTTGAAGCCAATCCATAGGGCCGAGGATGTTCCTTGTTTTTAAGTCATCTCTGTCTCCGTGTGATGTCTCTGGACTTAAATCTGAAATTCTGCACTGAAATAGTGAATTTTAAATGTCTGGCACCATTTCTGCTCCACTGCAGCACCCATCCAATTAACTCCAACTTAAGGAGGGAGACAGGAACAAAAACTCCACGTTCCAATATTAAATTACTTCCTTGACATATTTGGGAATTAACAAAAAGCCAGGAGCTTATTTAACAGCTTAGCACAGATGATTTTAACAGCCCAGCTCACAATAGCTGCTCTTTCATCTATAAATTAAATGTTTAACAAAGCCATAATTAAAGACCTTACTAGCAAAACTTTTCACTGCTCTGTCCTCTGCGACAGACTTTGAAGCATCTTCAGCCGAAGCAATGGGAATTCTCCTGGACAGAGCTCTGAGCTGCAGATAGAGATTAATTACAAGCAGAGCTTTCAGGATTTATTCCTCCTGCCAAAATCCTGCCAAAATCCTCCAGCCTTGCAACAGAGAACTGGTTTTCCCTTGTGCTTGCTTACTAATGCTGCTAAAATGTGGATTTAAACAATACCTGTCTGTCTCTCTTGATCCCAGACACGATTATTAGGCTTTCATGCTAATTTCCATGGCTATTAAAAGTGGATTAAGGAGGCAGAAATGGCAGATGCAGCCAGGGATCCCCAAATTTTGGAAGGGGGTTCTGGCTGGTGAAGGTCCAAGGCATCTGGGGGGTCTCCAGCCCAGCTCCTCACCCAGGGCAGCACTGATGGCAACACCTGGGGGTAGAACCCAGCCCAGAAATAGAATTCCAGAATTCCTGAGGCTGGCACAGCCCTGCCAGCCCATGGAGTCCCATCTGTGCCCCATAGGCACCTTGTGCCCAGCCCAGAGCACTCAGTGCCACCTCCAGGGCACACCTGCAGGGATGGGCACTGCAAAGCTCCCTGGGCAGCCCCTGCCAGGGCCTGAGCTCCCTTTCCATGGGCAAATTGCTGCTGCTGTCCCAGCTGAGCCTGCCCTGGCCCAGCCTGAGGCCGCTCCCTCTGCTCCTGTCCCTGTTCCCTGGAGCAGAGCCCGACCCCCCCGGCTGTGCCCTCCTGGCAGGGACTTGTGCAGAGGCACAAGGGCCCTCCTTGTCTTGGTTTGGAAAGACAGGAGTCTGCTAAGGAAGGCAGGAGCCTCCCCTGAAATGGAGAATGTAAACCCTCCCCACCCCTCCGAATTACTATAAATTTTAAATTAAGGGGCTCTCAGGCAAAAATATGGGAGCAGGAAATAACAGTTCTTTAATAGGGAAAGGAAAAAAAAAAAAAGGATAAAATGAACAATGCAGTGCACTAGAACAACACTGACAGAGTCAGAACCCAACCTGACACCCTGTGGGTGTTGGCAGCAGCCCCATTGGAATTGTGGCTCAGCGCTCCTGCAGTGTCAGGGCTGGTTCTGCTGGAGCAGGGATCCTGTAGAGAAGGATGTTCTTCCTCTGAAGATCCAGGGGAAGCAGAGGCAGCTGCTGTTCCTCTGGGGAATCCAGTGGACAAAGCCATGCTGGTGTTCCAGAAACTCCAGATTATATCCAGGCAGGAATGCTTGGCTCCTCCCCCTGGGCCCACATCTCCCAGTGAGATGCTGCAGTTCTTATCAGCCATGCAGGGACATTCAATAGTCTGTTAGCAGCAGGTGTCCCCTCCCAAGGGAGGAGTGACTGTGGTCACTCAAAGAGAGAGATAAAGCAAACTGCCCACTTGACAAAGATAATCTGCCATACAGATGGTAACGAAAACATCTTGCATTGCAATCTGGAATACTCCTGAGCCTCCTTAAAATAAACTTCCCAGCCCTTGGACACATTCCCAGAGAAACCTTCTCCTTCTGGGAATCTGTGCCATATCCTCAGGCCCCTCAGAGGGCTGGAAATGTTCTGTGGTTTCCAACCTAAACCTCCCAGTAGCTCTGTAATCCCATTTCTCGGGATATCAGTGTTATCCTTTGCTGAAGTTCTTTTTCCCTGTGGATTTTGCCTCTCCAGGTGATCTAGGAGAGCACCCAGATGCCTATTCCCATTCAAATCCTTCCAGGGGTGAACATGGAGAGTTCCCAGTTCACCCAGTTTCAGGCAGGGAGCTCTTGGAGCTCTGCTTCCACCTCAGCGTGGCCATTCCCAGTTCACCTCCATCCCACTGCCATCCTTCCTCCTGCTTTTACCCACACATTTTCCATCCTCTCTGCAAAATGAGGGAAAGCATTCCCTGAGTTTTGTGTCGTTGTTTAATTCTGGTCCCTAGGTTGCCCTCAAAGTCTCCTCACTTCTTCTTTCTTTGTTCTCTTTTCATTTCTATAACTGAAAACTGGTTTTGCTGCTTTTTATTTCCTTTGCGAGACCCAAACCAGATTTTTGTTACTTTGGATTTTTGCATTTTGTGCCTCTGAACTCCAACTGGAACTTTCCATTTTATTCCACATCAGCTCCCTAATTATTCCTAATTTTCTTTATTTGCTCTAAAAGGAGCATCCCTTGTTACTCATAATCCCTTCATTGCATCCACAACTTGAGCAAACTTTGAACTGCTAACTCCAGATGGCTGCGATCGCTCATTTCCTTACTTTGTCAAAATTTTCCCTTTTTAAATCAAAAACCTTTTCAGAGAACTGAATTAATTCCTAATTATTTCACTGCAGGGAATTTTCTCCAATCAGATCTTCCCAAATATCATCAGCATTGACAAAATCACGCCAATAATCAGTTTTAAGGAAATTCACCCCAAATCATTCCCAGGGATTGTGGATTCTACTGGGATTAATCTGAAAGCTGATTTTCCCCACAAGGACAATTCCTGTCCTTCCAAGAACTCTACAGAGATCTCAATCCATATTAAAAAAATGGGATTTTCATCCCTTCCCAACTTTTTATTTTTCTTGGATGATCCATCAAGGCTGGAACTCCCTTCCCTCCCAGCCTGTATCCCATGTTTCCATTTGGAACTCTCTGGGAGAGACTCCAACACCTCATCCCAATTTTGTTTGTTTCCCAGACACCCCCAGTTCTGAGTGGTGTTTATGGGGTGATCCTGCATCCTCAGCTGGTTAGGACACTTTAATCCATGCCTTGGAATTTCTTGGATGCTGCAAAGGCTTGGGGAGCAGAATTCTCCATCCCCAGCCAGTCTGCAGTGCTCATTCCCAACGCTCCAGAGGGAACACCAGACAGTTGTTATTCCATCCATCCCATCCCTCACCCTCCTCATTCCAACCAGGGCTGCTGCTGCTCCAAAGTGCTCCCAGCTGTGTGAAGTGGCAGCCAACCAGTTTCCTGGAACTTGTGGGGAGCTAGCCAGATGCAGGGAATATCTGTGGAAAGGCATCTTTTGTCTTTTCTTTTTTGCATTTTTTTCCTGGAGAAGAAACACCCAAAAACCCCCACTTTGATATTTGAGTTTTTAGGCCAGTGACAGAGCCAAGAGCAAATGCCAGCATGGTGACAAATGCAGTGAGAAACAAAAGGAACCATAATGGTGACTGAAGAGTTTCATTCACTCAATTTACTCTGCAAACGTAGAGATGCTTCACTTCCGGTTGACAAAAATTTAGTTGTGTTCAGAGGAAAACAACTTGAGCAGCAAACACAGTTTTGGTTTTACTGACACCAGTGCTATGCAAGGGGGAGTGAGGTCAAGAGGGACTAAAGTGGGAAAATGGGATGAGGTTTTCCCTAGGTCAGTGCTGGGATTTTCTGTGCTTTCAGCTGATCCCACAGGGATCTCCTCCAGCTCGCCTCCCTTGGCTGAGGAGAGCAGCGCTGACTCTGTGGGCAAACAGGAGTTTATTGTCATATCCATGCAGATCCTGCCCTATAAAACCTTAAAACCACAGAATTTCTCCATAGGTTATGGAGAGAGCCAGCCAGAGATGGAGCCCGGCTGCTTTTGGGGTCAGGCTTTGAGGTTAAAGGCCAAGGAGAGCTCGGCTGAAGGGCAGTGGGGTGGCTGGGACAGCACTGGAGCGTGTCCAGAGGAGGGAATGGAGATGGGAAAGGGCTGGAAACCAAATCCTGAGGGGAGCAGCTGAACTGGGGGGGGGCTCAGCCTGGACAAAAGGAGGCTCAGGGGGGACCTCAGTGCTCTGCACAGCTCCTGCCAGGAGGGGCAGGGAAAGGAGGAGAGGAAATGGCCTCAGATGGCACCAGGGCAGGCTCAGGTTGGAGACTGGCACAGAAAATTTCCCTGGCAGAGTGGTCAGGCCTTGGGCTGAGCTGCCCAGGGAGGTTTGGAGTACCTGGAATTGTCCCCGAGCAGTCTGGATGTGGCCTTGGGGACAGGGATTGGGGTGGTGCTGGTGGGGCTGGGATCACCCAGTGATAATCAAATAAACATTGAAGTTCTGTTTTTGGAGAAATTTTGGATGGTTGAGCTACTATTAATACATATATCTTTACATGGTGGTTTCATTATTTATTTATTTAACAACTGGGAAAGTTGGTTTTAGGAAAGGATTTTCATTTATTTATATTTTTATTTATTTCTATTTATTTATTTCTATTTATTTCTTCTTTATAGCCTCAGTAATTCTGGGATCCTGGGGTTCTGTTCCTGGTGCTCCAGAGATTTTTTTCAGGCTGAGACTTCCTAGACCGAATTCCTGCTCCCAGAGCCTGAGCAATGCAGGAAAGACCCAGCTTTGCCTGGAGCAGGAGGGCAGGGAGAGCTGAACAATACCCTTAAAAGGCTATTTCTGCACTCCTGAGCAGCTCCAGCCCAAACTGCTGCAGACAGGACCCCATGACATCAACGGGCAGGAGCGGAGCAGGAGCAAACTCCAGGCACGAGGAGCTGCTGTGGATTCCTGCTCCTGCCTCTGCAAGGAGCTCTGGGGATCTTTAATGACCAGATGTGGTCAGGACCTCGATTTTCTGTCCTGTCTGGGCAGTTTGCAGCTCGGGCTGGATTGCAGGCGTGCTGGGCTGGGGGGATTGGGTTTCTCCTGACTCACAGGCAAAGCTCCTGCCTGGATCCCGGACAGGAACCCAGCAGCACCTGGGTTTTCCTTGGCAAGCCACCACACCAAGTGGGAGGCTGAAAGAGAACAATTCCCACCATCTGGGGGCGGAAAATCAACCCTGACTGTGCCCTCCAATGCTCTAAAAAGCTGTGATGAGGAGTGAAACCCGAAAGAAAATTCCCTAAAGAAAAATAATTCCCTAAAAGGGGACTTCCTGCTCACAGGGGACAGTGGGGTGTGGAGCAGTGAGGACAACTCAGCCTCCTGCAGGGACAGCAGTGACATTTTCCTGTCTGGATATCCCTCCCAGGAGTGTGTGGGTCTCAGTATTTGCCTGGAGCAGCTGGGAAGAGGCAGGATGGGGCTGGAAATGTGGCACAAGGTGCTATGGATGGATTATGAGATGATTGGCTCTTGCAATAAGGGATGAATGCTGGTGCAACCCCCAGGGTTGTAAAAGATGGAACATCCACCTTGAAGATGAACCAGCCACGTGGTATCCACAAGGACAGTTTCCAGCACTGAAGCTTTTTCCTTATTTAGTCCTTTTGTTGTATTTTTGTCTTTTGACTTTTTAAATTTTCAAAGTGAGCAGTTGTTTCTCACAAAATGGGGGCTGGTAGAACCAGGACATAAATCCTCTTTGCTCATGGTCCAGGAGATTTGGGATGAATGGAGCAGCTGGGAAGAGGCAGGATGGGGCTGGAAATGTGGCACAGGGTGTTAGAGATGGATCATGAGATGATTTGCTCTTGCCAAAAAAATAAGGGATGAATGCTGGTCCAAGCCCCAGGAATGTAAAAGATGGAACATCCACCTTGAAGATGAACCAGCCATGTGGGATCCATGAGGGCAGCTCCGAGCGCTGCAGTTTTTTCCTTCTTTCATCCTTTTGCTGTATTTTTGTCAAGCTTTAATAAACCTCTTTAAATTTTCAAAGTCAGCAGTTGTTTCTCACAAAATGGGGGCTGGTAGAACCAGGGTATAAATTCTCTTTGCCTGTGGCCCAGGAGGTTTGGGATGAATGGAGCAGCTGGGAAGAGGCAGGATTGGGCTGGAAATGTGGCACAGGGAAATGTCACAGGCAAACCTGAGCTTTGCTGGGTTGGGACAAACAGGGACTTGTGGTATTTGCTGGGTCCCCCATCATAGGGGAAGAAATAATGATCTGACTCCATGTTCTTAGAAGGCTAATTTATTATTATATTATAGTCCATTATAATATATTTATTATATTTTATTATGTTATTTTATTGTATTTTATTATATTCTATTATACTAAATTAATTATACTAGATATTATATTATATTATATTATATTATATTATATTATATTATATTATATTATATTACATTATATTATATTATATTCTTTATTATATTTTATTACATTAGTTTTGTTATATTTTATTATATTTACTATATTATACTATATTTATTATACTAT
Source organism: Ammospiza caudacuta (assembly GCF_027887145.1). Lineage (NCBI taxonomy): Eukaryota > Metazoa > Chordata > Aves > Passeriformes > Passerellidae > Ammospiza > Ammospiza caudacuta. The sequence continues at coordinate 120,136,108 of NC_080594.1, read as the reverse complement.
TTGTATGATATGATATGATATGATATGATATGATATGATATGATATGATATTATGCTATACTAAAACTATCCTAAAGAATACAGAAAGGATACGGACAGAAGACTAAAAGATAATAAAGTAAAACTCCTGACTCTCTCCAGAGCCTCGACACAGGTGGCTGTGATTGGTCATTAAGTTAAAACAATTCACATGAAACCAATGGAACAATCACCTGTTGATAAACAATGTCCAAGCCACATTCCAAAGCAGCAAAACACAGGAGAAGCAAATGAGATAAGAATTGTTCTCTTTTTTCTCTGAGGCTTCTCAGGTTCCCAGGAGAGAAATCCTGGTGAAGGGATTTTTCAGAAAATGTGACAGTGACAGTGACAGGAGTGAGCAGCCCCCTCTGGGACACCAGAATCCCTCACGAAGCCTTGGAATTCCCAGGATTTACATGTGGTGTTGTCTTTGTCTTAAGAGCTTGTCCCAGTGCCTTGGGGAATAATCAGAGGAGCAGAGGGTTGGAAATGCATCCAACTCAAAACAAATCCAGGGAGATTCCTGCTGGCTCTGCCTGCTCTGGCCTCATTCCCAGGGGATGTTTTGTCCCCTTTTCTGGGTGGGATCCAAAAGCTTGGCACACCTGGGGTGGGCAGAGCCAGGTCCTCCCAAACCTGGATGTGGTTAAGGTCAGAATTATTTCTGGGGAGTTTAGGACAGCTCTGGGAAGGTGGCTTTAACCCTGGCACAGCAACAAATGGAATCATGGAGGGGATTTAAAGCTCATCCCATTCCACCCCTGCCATGGGCAGGGACACCTTCTACTGTCCCAGTGTCTAACCTGGCCTTGGGCACTGCCAGGGATGCAGGGATGGAATTCCATCCCAGCCCTGCCCACCCTGCCAGGGCACAATTCCTCATTGCCAGGATCCCATCAAATCCTACTTTGAAGCCATTCCCTGGGTGCTGTCCCTCCATCCTTGTCCCCAGCCCCTCTGCAGCTCTCCTGGAGCCCCTTCAGGCCCTGGAGCTTCTCCTCCCCAGGTGAGCACCCCCAATAAAATTTCAAATCCAAATGACCAAACACAAGGACAAATTCTCATCCAGCCAGGCAGAAAATGCCCTTTAAGGCTCAGAATCCACCAGCCCAGAGGCTGAACCAGCAGCAAACAGCTCTGGTGTCAAACACAGCTTTGAGCACCCAGAGGTTTCACTTCCCAGCAACATTTGTGAGAGCAGAGCCCTCCTGAGCTCTCAGGGCACCGGGGCTCTTGGCCAGGGACTATTTTTGATGTGCAGCTGCTGCCCAGAAACCTCTGAGGGTTTCTTTTCTCTGGTCTGGGTCAGGAAACAGCCTCGGCTTTCGGTTCTTGTCAGAGGTGAGCAGGGAGGCGAGGCTGCAGGAGCCCAAAACCCCAAAACCAGATTGCAGGACCCCTTAATGACACCAAATCAGCCTGCAGAACCCCTCAGAGACCTCAAAACCAGCCTGAAGGACCCTCAGCACCCCAAAGCCAGCCTGCAGGATCCCTTACTGACCCCAAAACCAGCCTGCAGGACCCCTCACCATCCCAAAACCAGCCTGAAGAGCCCCTTAATGGCCCCAAAACCAGCCTGCAGGACTCCCTAAGGACCCCAAAACCAGCCTGGCAGGGAACTGAGGTGCACAGGACCTCAAGTTCCAAACTCTCACTGCAGATATTTGGTTTGATATCAAAAATAAAAATGGCTAATTAAAAAAAAAACAAAAACAAAACCAAAACAAAACCAAACAAAAAAAATCCCAAAACCAAAACACTGATCAGGGTGATGCCATGGAATTATTTGGGACCTTAAAACTCATCCAGTCCCCCAGGGGCATCTCCCACTGTCCCAGTTTGCTCCAAGCCATGTCCAAGCTGCTCTGGACACTTCCAGGGATGACTTCCACATTTTCTCTGTGTCAGGACCTCACCACCCTGTGAGAGTCTGTCCGAGTTTTCCCTCATCTGCCTCACGATGGTCATTTGAGGACCACTGAAGAGAAGACCCCCCCGTCTTCTCTCTAGGAGAAAGTTACATGTCGTGGACATCTTTTTGTGAAAATCCTTTCTTAGGATTTTTTTCCCTTCTGAGAAGCTGAGAGGCCTCAGAAACAAAATGTAAACATTGATTATCTGCTGCTGTGGAATGCAACAGGTGTATTTGTGATTGGCCCATCCTGGATGTTTATAATTGATGGCCCATCAAGACCAAGCCATCTCGGACAGAGTCTGAGAGAGCTCCTTTTGTTATCATTCTTTTCTATTCCATTCTTAGCTTAGCAGCCTTCTGAAAGGAAACTCTTCTTTCTATTCTTTAGTATAGTTATAATGTAATATATATATCATAAAATAATAAATCAAGCCTTCTGAACATGACGTCAACATTCTCATCTCTCTCTTCACCCTGAAAACCCTTGTGACCACTGTCACAGTCTTGAGCTTTTATTTTTCTAGCATCAGTCTTATTACATTGTTATGACAATGGAGAGGAAAGATGCTACAGCTCGCTGGTTCAGCAGAAAGCTAAAGAAACTTAAGCGTTATAACATACTATAAGACAGTCCCAGTCCAAGTTTCAGCCAATCACATTGGGCAAAAGTATATTGACAGTAGTTCTATCCAATAATCTGAAGCACACGTAATTCTGGTTAAAACAATAACAGCTTATTCTCTAACACAATGGCTCACTTATAAGACACAAAGCACAGAGCTCTATTCATAATTAACCTTCTAAAATGTACACTAAATAAACTTGTTGCAACTTAGAAGGCCTATCTACATAGCTCTTATTGTTCTACTTCCCAAGTCTTCGCTACAGCTTAGAAAACTTTTCTGCTGCCTTAGCACTGTTCACGAATCTGCTGCCTGAGGCCTGTCTTTTTTACCACCTTCCTGAAACATTCTGATTTTTATAGATTCCCACACAAGAAGACAATGGCTCTTGCTTACTGCTGAGAACATGGACTACCTGTTACATCTATTCCTTATTGTATCTGTTCCCCCCCCTCGCAATTTCCAATACAGTTATCATAATAAAAACCTCTGAGTTAGCTAGAGATTTTGAGATTTCCCTGATGTAACAGGTGGATCCACGATTGGACTGGACCAAAGGATTTCATCTCTACGTTTGATAGCTATATCCCCCTCTTTCTCTCTCTCCCTTTTTTCCCTCTCTCCATCTTTTCTCTCCTTTAATCCCTCTATCGCGTTTTGCTGCGATCATTCAATAAAGGTGCATTTTGTTTTGCAAATCCCCTGTGCTGTGTCAGGTTTTTTTGCATCCTGAGATCAATCCACGACCCATCAAGAAACCCGTTCGTAAGGATGGATCGTGACACACCCTCACAGGTTCCTTCCTAATATGCAACTCCTAATCTGCTGGGAAACAGAAATTGGCAAATTAAATGAAGGCCTGAGAGTACCCAGGATGGGTTAGGCCAGTGCCCAAAGCTTGGAGACACATTTAACGCAAAACACAAGAGAAAAACAATCCAGTGTTTTGCAGGAATATTCTCCTTGGCAGCCCAGCTCCATTTTTAAGCCAAGCTCCACCTGGGCAGGCGATATCTTAAAAATCCACATGCTAGCCATAAAAATCAAGGAGATTTCAACAAGTTTTAGAGCTTTCTTCTCCAAATCCTGGCAGCAGCTGCAAAACTGCTGCAATAAAAATGTTTTCCTCTCCTCCCCCCCGTGAGAACAGCACAGTTCAAGCCTTGTTCTGCTCAGTGTCTGGGAGGGGTTTTTGGAGGTTTGGGGTTTTGTGCATTTGGGTTTTTCTGCCCAAACCTCAGCTGAGAGGAGATGCAGCAATCTCCTTCAGCTGCCACCAGCTGTGGCTCTGCTGTGGAGGGAGAAAAGGTGACAAGAAAGGTGAGAGGGGCCTCTCATGGGAGGCATTTTTAGGCTGGAGCTGAGAAAAATTCAGAGAGGAGACAAAATCAGCGAGCTCACCCTGCTGGACCTGGGCTTGGGGACACCCCAGACCTTCCTGGGTGCTCATTCCCTGTTTTCCCCTCCTCAAGGTGGGGAACTTGGGTTTGGGCAGGGAACCAGCCATGACACATGGGAAGTCACCTGGAAAGATTCACCTGGAAAAATTCACAAGGAAAGATTCACATGGAAAGATTCACCCGGAATTATCCAATGTTGGTGTTCCACCACGCTCACTGTCACATTTTCTGAAAAATCCCTTCACCAGGATTTTGCCTCCTGGGAAGCTGAGAAGCCTCAGAGAAAAGGAAAACAATTCTTATCTCATTTGCTTCTCCTGTGTGTTGCTCCTTTGGAATGAGTTTGCAGATTGTTTACCAACAGGTGACTGTTTGATTGGTTTCATGTGAATTATTTTTAATTAATGACCAATCACCATCAGCTGTGTTGGACTCTGAGGAGTCAGTCATGAGTATAGTTTTAGGAATGGAATGGAATGGAATGGAATAGAATGGAATATAGTATAGTATAATGTAATGTAATATAGTGTAATATAATATAACATAACATAACATAACATAACATAACATAACATAACATAACATAACATAACATAATATAATATAATATAATATAATATAATATAATATCAGCCTTCTGAGAACATGGAGTCAGATTCTCATCTCTCACCTCATCCTGGGGATCCCTGCAAATCCCACACTCCACATTTTAGGATATTTATGTTTACAAAATTCCAGGTTTCTCAGATCCCTGTCCAGCCTGGCCTTGGAGACTTCCAAGGACGGGAAATCCACAGTTTCTCTGGGCTCCCTGTGCCAGGGCCTCAAAACCCATCCAGTAAGGAACTTTTTCCCAATATCCCATCCAACCCTGCCCTCCTGCACCTTCAGGCCATTCCTGAAGGGGGAATGTGAAGTTTTCCCCAATGTATTTTTGCTGCCATGATGAAAAACTTCATTTACATTCACCTGGTGTCATTGTTTCCACAATTTTCCAGCACCTGCTGCTCCTGGGGAAGATCTCAACACCTTCTGTTGTTGGAACCCTGGTTGGTGAGAATTCCAGACTTTCTGTGCTGCCAGGCACTGACCCCCAGAGAACACTGCACTGACCTGAGGGCCTGGAGAAGCTTCCAGAATGGAATGACAGAGCTGGGATTGTGGGGGGTGGAGTTTGAATGGAAGTGTGTGATATCACAGGGTGGGAAACTCAGAGTTGAAGGGTTTAGAATACAGGAATAGACAGAAAGCAAGATGGAGGTTTTGGGGTGGAGGCTGCTCCTTCTTCTTCACCTCCTTCTTTCTTCTTCTTCTTTCTTATTCTTCTTCACCTCCTCCTTCTCATCCTTCTTTTTCTCTTCCTTCTTCTTCTCCTCCTTCTCCTCCTTCTCCTCCTTCTCCATGGTTTTGGGTGGTTTTGTGTCATTGGATAAAAAGTCCCCATTGCAGGCACGGGTGGTTGGGTATGGGGTTAAAAGTGAAAATAATTGAGGTGTCATTTCTCAATTGGACAGTTTATCCTTCAAAGGCCTTGGAGAGAGAGACAGGGCTCCATTTTTAGTTTGTTGGAGTGAAGCGCTGCAGAGCTCAGGGTTTGTGAGATGTGACAGAGATAAGAACTGATAAACATCTGAGCCCCAACAAGAAATACCCTCCCACACATTTAATCCTGACTTTGGCAGAAAAGAAGCAAAAGAATCCGCATTCTGTTACTCCCTAGGAATGGCCCCTGCTGGAGCCTCCTGTCCATGGGCTCAGAGTTCCTGGAATCATGGAATGGTTGGGGTTGGGATGGGTTTTGAGGCCATCCCGTTTTAAAGCTCATCCCGTTCCACTCCCTCCCATGGTGTGAGAATCAAAAAAACAAAAACTTCTACAGACACTGAAAAGTTTGATCTGCAACCTTAAATTAATGCAAATTAATAAATTAAATTAGTTAAATTAAATTAAATTTAAATTTAATTAATGTAAAATTACATTAATACTAATGTAAAAAAAGTAAAATTAAATTAATGTATAAATGCAATACACAAACATTAAGCAACAAAATCACAAATGTATATTTCTAGTTATAAATAAAAATATACCTTAAGTGAGAAACTATATTAAATAAGATCGTAAAAATTTCATAATATAAAAGTGTAATTATATAAACTAAGAGTTTAAAATTTGTAATAGAAACATATGTGTACCTATAAGTTACAAGCCCATTAAATAAAAGTATCCACAGTATAAGAGAAGGAACTAAAAGTAATAAGTTTAAAAAAATAAGATAAATTTTATAACAACTATCTATTAATTTAAAGAAATTATATATTACCTTATAACAAAAAAACTTGTGACTACTCTTGAGCTATAATCACATACTTATTCCTCTAAAATCTTACAGTCTTTAAGATTAATAATAAATCATTCTTAATTTAATATATAAAATAAATAAATAATAAATCATAGAAATAAATAATCAATGATCAATCAATAAATAAAAATAATAATAATAATAATAGATAAAATTAGAAAAATTAATAAACAATAAAAATAAAAAATAATAAATAATATATCAAAATGTTAAATAACCCCTAAAAAATTTCTAACAACAGTGATAGCATGGGACACCTTCCACTGTCCCTGGTTGCTCAGAGCCTGGCCCTAAACCCTTCCAGGGCTGTGGATCCTCCCTGGGGCTCAGCTGGAAGGGAATTCCCACCCTGCCACTGGGATATTTTATGAAAAATCCCTTTGGTGCGATTTTTCTCCTGAGAAGCTGAGAAGCCTCAAAACTGAAATGTAAACAATGATTATTTGAATCTAAGATTTATCTCAGAATGTAGTTTGAAGGTTGCTTACCAACAGGTGCATCTTTAATTAGTTCCATGTGGATTGTTTTTACTTGATGACCAATCATGGTCCAGCTGTGTTGGACTCTCTGGTCAGCCACAAGATTTTATTATTGATTCCTTTCTTTTCTAACATTCTGATGAAATCCTTTCTTCTATTCTTCAGTGTAGTTTTAGTATATAATTTTCTTTTCATGTAATATGTATCATAAAATAATAAATCAGCCTTCTAAAACATAAAGTCAAGATTTCCATCTCTTCCCTCGTGCTGGGGACCCTCAGGCACCACCACAGCCTGGGCTGTGGATCAAAGCAGGGCTGAGCTTTCTGGCATGAGGAGGCAAAAGAGGAGAAGCTCGGTCCCTGGGGAGCTCAGCCCCGTTCCTGCTGCTCGTGTTCAGCTCCTAAAACCACTTTTGTTTTGTCTAACTCCACTTCTCTCCCTGTTCTTTATGGAAAGGAAATCCAGATCTGGGAATCTGGGACAGAACCCAGAAGAATTGTCTGCTCTCAAAGCCCTCCTGTGAAGCTCACTGAGGTAATGGCTGCATTTCTGTCAAAGCCAGCTGGGTTCTTTTTCTTTTCCCTATTTTTATTTCTTTTTTTTTTTTTTCTTTTTTTGGCTTCTCTGATTTTTTCCAGCCTGACAAGAAACTGGTGGCTGAAGGAAGCAAAAGGATATAATTTATTCTCTCTGGGCTCGCCTGCTCCTGACAGAGGCAAATTTTCCTGCTAATCCTCTGTGTCTGGATATTTTATTCCTTTCAACTGAAACCCTTGAACCCTTGAAATCCTCGTTTCCCTTTGCTGGTGATGTCACCTGCCCACCTCCAGCCCATGAGTCACATCCAACACCCATGCCAAGAACTTTGGCCTCCCAACACCTCCCTAAATGCCTGATGGAGTGGGAATATCATGGATGCACTGGATAAAACCCCTTGGAACATAAAGCTTTAATCACCTCTTAATTAGAACAACAGGAGTTGTTAGAAAGAGGGAGGGAAGGTTTTGCGATGCTTAAAGATGACTTTTTCCATGAATATTTCCCCCTGTCCCATGGGCATGAGGATATTGCTGGAAAGCATCAGCCCCCCCCTCCACCTTCCAAAAATGAGGAGTGGTGATGTCACCATGGAAAGATGAAATGTTCTGTTTGAGAACCTGGAAAAGGAGGTAGGGAAGGAAATGGAAAAAAATGAAGCAGCAAATCCGACAGCTGGAGAGCCCAGAGGAGCGGGAGAGATGACTCAGCTTCCACTCCCAGGCCAGCAGCTCCATTTGGGACAGCAGCAGCAGCTTCTCAGTTCTCCCGCCTGAGTTTCTTGGCCAGGCTCTGGAGTCCTCACAGCAATGTGGCCTCGTCTGGGCTGCAGCAGCCAGGGAGCTTCTGCTGCTGGCCAAACCTTCCATGGGCACTGCTGAGGGCACACCTGGAGTCTGTGCCCAGCTCTGGCCCCTCAGTTTGGGAAGGGCCTTGGGACACTGAGCACATCCAGAGGGGACAACGAGGCTGGAGAGGGAACACAAACCCTGTGAGGAAGCCCTGAGGGAGCTGGGGGTGCTCGGCCTGCAGAAAAGGAGACTCAGGGAGAGAGAGGGGCCTCAGCCCTGCCTGTCCCTGTGTCTGTCCCTGTGTCTGTCCCTGCCTGTCCCTGTGTCTGTCCCTGTGTCTGTCCCTGTGTCTGTCCCTGGCTGTCCCAGGAGCAGGGAGCTCATTCTGCCCCTGCTCTGGGCACTGCTGAGGGCACACCTGGAGTCTGTGCCCAGCTCTGGCCCCTCAGTTTGGGAAGGGCCTTGGGACACTGAGCACATCCAGAGGGGACAACGAGGCTGGAGAGGGGCTGGGAACACAAACCCTGTGAGGAAGCCCTGAGGGAGCTGGGGGTGCTCGGCCTGCAGAAAAGGAGACTCAGGGCTGCCCCCATCACTCTGCACAGCTCCTGAAAGGTGCCTGTGCTCACCTGGGGCTGGGCTCTTGCTCCAGCAGCACTGACACACCCAGAGCACACAGCCTCGAGCTGCACCAGGGGAAATACAGGCTGGAGAGCAGGGAAAAGGTTTTTGCAGCAAGGGTGAGAAAGTTCTGGAATGGCCTAAAGAGGGTTATAAAAGGAGGGAGAGGGGTTTTTATAGGGATAAACTGTGACAGGGTAAGGGGGAATGGTTTATACTGCCAGAGGGCAGGGCTGGATGGGATCCTGGCAATGAGGAATTGTTCCCTGGCAGGGTGGGCAGGGCTGGGATGGAATTCCATCCCTGGTTCCCTGGCAGTGCCCAAGGCCAGGTTGGACACTGGGGACAGTGGGATGTGTCCCTGCCATGGCACTGGATGGGCTTTTAGATCCTTTCCATCCCAAACCATTCCATGATTCCACAGTCTCAAGCTGCACCAGGGGAAATACAGGGTGGAGAGCAGGGAAAAGGTTTTTGCAGCAAGGGTGAGAAAGTTCTGGAATGGCTGCCCGGGGAGGTGGTGGAGTCCCCATGCCTGGGTGTGTTTAACAAAGCCTGGATGTGGCACTGGGGGCCAGGGTTCAGTTGGGGCTGGGTTGGTGTAGGAATGTGCTCCTTGTTGAAGGAGTGACAAAACTCTCCTTTGTCCCCTTAAAAAGGAAAAAACCCAGAAGTTTCTCTGCTCAATTAGGTGAAAAGACATCTCATAGGACTTTGGGGACTTCACCTCAAACTTAAGGACAGCCAACTGGACCAGAGCCAAAAATCCCCACCTGGGCAATTTACTAGAAAAAGAAGAGACCAAAGAAACCAATGGTTTTTGTGAGGTGTTTTACCAGAACCTCTTGCACCTGACTTGGTTTTTCTGTTTGTTATTTTGCCTTTTTTAAAAACCTTTTTGTTTCCAACACTGCCACAGAAGCCATCCTGCTGATTTTATGCCTCCAACGGTAGCTGAGCTACCTTGGATGTGCTATAGACCTCCAAGAGTTTATGAGACCTGGCTTGAGGAGACTCCCATAACAGGTTGGCCTCAATGATCTTGAAGGTCTCTTCCAACCCAGTGATTGTGAACTCTGTGAATTCCACGGCTCGGAGAGGAGAAATTGGGAATATCTGGGAACGGGCGCCTCAGGATGATCCCAAACACACGGGGAGGGCTGGACTTTTTAATTCAGTTGTCGTGTTTGGGACTGCTGATAGAGAAGTTCATGATCCTAAATACCATTTTTTAATGAGAAATGGGATTATTCTCTCAGAGTCCATCATTATTAATTGAATTAAATGAATGAAGGGACAAAAGACATCAAGTGATTTCTGGTCCCTGGGTGTTAGACAGGGACAGTGACTGCAATTTGCTGTTTTCCTCAGGAATTCTTTTTACTTTAGCATCACAATTTCCTACTGGTTAAAGAAACAAGTTATTGGGAACCAGTGCTGATAGAAAAGTTCTGATGGAAATTCTGCATTTTAGGGACAATTCCTGTGGATTTCTCCTCACTTGGCCTTGACCACGCAAATCTGAAGGAGCTTTTCCCTCAAACTTTCCCCTTTTGAATTTCTTTCTTTTGTGTTTTACTCTCTTTGTTTCATTTCCACCCAAGTTCAATTTCCAAAGATCTTTTTCTTTTTCCTTTTATGATTTTGATTACAATGATTTTTATTTTTCCAGCCTAAATTTAGAGATCCTGATGCCAAAATTAGGAGTGATTTTCTCTTTGCTATTGAATCACCTGTGGCTGTGGCACCAAATAATTTATGGTTTTTTGAGCGTTCCTAATTCTTCTGTGAAAAACACTCCTTTGGGCAGTCTAAACTTAGACTTAGAACCGGTTTTAAGCCTAGAATGGTTGTTATGCCTTGTGTTGGCAGTAAATGCTGGGCAAGGAACATTTCTTTGATCTGGGCTTGGACAGAAGGGATCCAGCCCATGAACTTTCAGAACAGAAAATGCTCCAAGATGTAAAAAATGGGATTTTCCAAAGGGTTTCAGCTCTGCTTCCCAAGAAATCTGTGAGGATATCCCAGAGCTGTGTTTTGAGGGAAGTTTTCAGGTCCCAGAGTCCACAGGGGAGAATTCCAGGGGAGAATCTCCCATTTGGATGAGGTTTCCCTGGAGCTTTCTCTTCTCCAGGCTGAACACCCCCACGGGGTTTTTCCAGTTCCTCATGGATGGAAATCTTCACCACATCAGCAGCCGAGAGGGACAGAGAGGGAAAGGTGAGAGCTGAGAAAATCTCACTGGTTAAAAGTGGAGAAAAAATAGAAAAAAAAAAGAAAAAAAAAGAGAAAAAGATTAAAATTTAAAGTTCTAAGGAGTGACTCCACAAGTGAATGTGACCCTTCCTGAACTCTCTGAACTCCTTCCCTGAAGGCTTTTCCTGCCCTTCCCTCCCCTGCAGCCCCCCTGCTCCTGCCCTGGGAGCCACTGGAGCCTGGCCTTATATTGGGTCCCAAATTGGAAGGTTTGGGCTTGGCTGATGTCTCCATGAGGTCACCACGTCCAACCCAGAGGGGACAACCCTGAGAGATCCCCAGGAGCTGGCCGGGAGGAGCAGGGTGGTGTGAGGAGACAGCCCAATGGGGACCGTCCTGGGAAAAGTCCCTCTGGAGGAAGGAGTCAGACTCTGAGTCAAAAGGGAGGATTTTGCTCTTCTGGGCTGATTTTCCTTTGGCTTTTCATGGTTTGATTTTTGTTTATTTTAGGGAGGGGGTGAGGAAGAGTTGGAATTGTGTGGCAGCCCTGAGGAGCTGAAGGGATGTTCCTCTGCTCTTATCTTCAGCCACGTTACTAAGGCAGAGAGCAAGGGAAAAAATAAACGAAAAAATATATACTAATTTTTGACCTAAAGAGCAAAGAAACCAGGAAATTAATTCATGAATGAAAGCTGGGAATGTCCAGAGTGGGAAGGGACCCACAGGGATCATCCAGTCCAAAACTTGGCCCTGCACAGACCACCCCAAAAATCCCACGCCGGGCATCTCTGGAAGTGTTGTCCAAACACTCCTGGAGCTCTGGCAGCCTTGAAGAACAGAAGGATGTGTGGAGACCTCAGAGCACCTCCCAGGGCCTGAAGGGGTTCCAAGGAAGCCAGAGAGGGATTCTGCATCAGGAGCTGGAGTGCCAAGAAATGGGAAATGGGTTCAAACTCCCAGAGAGTGGGTTTGGATGGGATATTGGGAAGAAATTCCTCCCTGTGAGGGTGGAAAGACCGAGTTTGCCCAGAGAAACTGTCCCTGGATCCCTGGCAGTGCTCAAGGCCAGATTGGACACTGGGGCTGGGAGCACCTGGGACAGTGGGAGGTGTCCATGCCATGGCAGTGGTGGGATGGGATGTGATTTGGAATGGGGTTTGGGATGGCATTTAAGGTCTCTCCCAACCCAAACCATTCTGGGATCCTCTGAAGTGTCTCCCTCAGGACAGGGGCACCTGCACTGATCCTGCAGCAGGATTTCTGTGGAATGGAGCTGCTGGGAAGAGCTCCTGGGTTCACACAGGTGGACCTGGAGCTGCCCCCAGCGTCACCTACAAAGAGCTGAGGGTGGGAGTGAAGCCCGTGAGGAAAGAACAAGAACAGGAACTCCTGGGGGCCCCTCATGACCTGTGGCACCACCTCTCCCTCCCACCCTCACCCTCTGAGGGACCTCCCAGGCATTTTCACCCACCAAACCTCTCAGGGACAAAAGGGCAGTGCCCTGAGAGTGGGGCTGATTCCACAGCCCCTCTGGAGCACAGGAGCCCCTTTTTCCTGGGAAAGGGGAGGCAATTTTCAGTCTGCAGCTCCTGAGAGGAGCAGCTCTGATCCCTGCCCTGGCACAGGATCCTGGCTGGGGCTGGGCCTGCAGGGATTTAGGTTGGGTTTCAGGGCAAGGTTCTTGCCCAGAGGGTGCTGGCACTGCCCAGGGAATGGGCACGGCCCCGAGGCTGCCACAGCTCCAGGAGCCTTTGGGATGCCCAGGCTGGGCTTGGTGGGCTCTGGGCTTGGATTCCATAATTCCACTCAGGATATTCCACAATTTACTCTTTTAAATACCTTATTCAAGCAGGAAGTGTTGGAATGTGAAATGCAGGGAACTCTCAGAACTTTGGGCCTGGAAGCCAGAGCTCAGAATGAAACCCAGGATTTGATCTGAGGCCTTGGGAAAGGCTCCCAAACTGAGGGGCTGGAAGGGACAATGTGGATTTGGGGTTTAAAGCACAGACAGGTTAAGCTGAGGAAAGGAAAGTTCAGAGTTTTAGAGTTTAAGATATAAAAATAAAAGCAGTTCCAGAGGTAAACAAGGAGTTGAGAATGCAGCACTGTGGGTTTGTGTGTCAGAACATGATTGGGTAAGAAAGCTCACACTGTGTATGGGTCCATGAGATGAAATATTGAAGGATTGGGTCAAAAACATAAATATCCTTATTAGCAGTGTTTTATTGGTCCATAAATCCTTAAAAGGTCTTGTAATTAAAAGTCTTGTGACCTTCTGAACCATGCAGTGAAGGTGTGAGCTGAACTCACCCTTGCTGCCTGTGTAGAAGCTAAAAAAAATAAATCACATCATCTAAAGTAACTCAGAGGTCCCATCATATTCAAAATTCCTTCAACAGTTCCCACAAGGAATAAACACTCTAAAAAGCTTTTTTTGGGGAATGGAGATAATGTCCTCCATGTCCTTCTTCATTTAGGACAGAGACCTAATACAGAAATAAAATAAAACACAGGAAAATGTCCTGCTGCAGGGAACAGCTACATCCAGTAATCCCCAAAGTCTGGGAATTGACCTTGTAAAGAGATTATTGCTCATCCTTTGACATCCAGAGCCATTGCCCACCTCAGCAGCCCTGGCTTCATTCTGGGCATGATCCTAAATCCCATTTTTTTAATGAGAAATGGGATTATTCTCTGAGAGTCCATCATTATTAACTGAATTGAATGAATGAAGGGACAAAAGACATCAAGTGATTTCTGGTCCCTGGGTGTTAGACAGGGACAGTGACGGCAATTTGCTGTTTTCCTCAGGAATTCTTTTTCCTTTGGCATCACAAATTCCTACTAGTTAAAGAAACAAGTTATTGGGAACCAGTGCTGGTAGAAAAGTTCTGATGGAAATTCTGCATTTTAGGGACAATTCCTGTGGATTTCTCCTCACTTGGCCTTGACCACGCAAATCTGAAGGAGCTTTTTCCCTTTTGAATTTCTTTCTTTTGTGTTTTACTCTCTTTGTTTCATTTCCACCCAAGTTCAATCTCCAAAGATCTTTTTCTTTTTCCTTTTATGATTTTGATTACAATGATTTTTATTTTTCCAGGCTAAATTTAGAGATCCTGATGCCAAAATTAGGAGTCATTTTCTCTTTGCTATTGAATCATTTGGGGCTGCAGCACCAAATCATTGATTTTTTTTTTAAGCCTTCCTAAACCTTCTGTGGAAAAACACTCCTTTGGGCAGTCTAGACCTAGACTTAGAACCAGTTTTAAGCCTAGAATGGTCATTATGCCTTGTGTTGGAATTAAATTCTGGGCAAGGAAACATCTCTTTGATCTGGGCTTGGACAGAGGGGATCCAGCCCATGGAAATTCTCTATCAATATAAAATTAGATAATTAATAATCATAATTATGAGTTGAAGACTGATGAGTTTGGATTCCTGGCATGGATCCTTCATCCCATTGGCCTCAGAGAGGTTGGGTTGTGGCTTTTCCTGGCTCTGCTGCCCTGCAAATAGAAAAATACTTGGGAGTCCTGTTATGCTACCTCAGCTTCTGCTTTATTTCCCTTTTCAGGACATTTTACTCCAGCCTAGTTTTCCTTTGTCTCACACCCTCAGGAAAGAAAAAAAAAAAAAGAGGGAAAAAAAGAAGTTTTCTCCAAATTACAATAGGAGCAAGAGGAGTGTGACGAGAATGGATACACTCATGATCTAAAAAAAGGAAAAAAACCTTTTCTTTCTGTCTGAATATCCAAAAGAAAGCAAAAATCCAAAGAAAAGGAATAAATTCCACCCCTCTGGTGCCCCTGGAAGTCTGGAGCATCCAGCTTTGCTCCTGTTCTGCTTCCAATGAAGCAGCTGCCAAATTTGTCCTCCCTTGGAGGCAGAACACATCAGGCTCTGGGAAAACCCAGGGGCTGGGATGGATCCTGGAAATCCCACAGCAGGAGGAGGGCAGAGAGAAAGAAAACACAGCTTCCTCCTGGGGTAAAAATGGATGGACGTGCACAGGAGCTGAAAATCCCTGGCTTCTGTTTGGTTTTGCTCTTGGATTTCTTTTGATTCCCTCTCACCCTGCTGCTTCCTTCTCGTATCCCCAGTGGATGGTGCTTCCCACCATGGCCAAGCTCTCTTCCAAGACATTTCCAACTTAAAAATAAAAAAAAACACCACCAAATCCCCCCAAATTAAAAGTTATTTCCCAGTGTAAAACTCAGCAAATTCCCTTAAGGAAAAACTGGAAATTTAATGTTGACGTGGAAGCAAAATGAGGTCAATTGACAGATAGTTGGTGAGGGTTGCCCAGATCCTTTGTGTAAAATTAATGGTTAAATATTTGATTTCTGATCATATTTGTGGTTCTTCCTCTTTCTAAAAGTATTAAAAGCCATGACAGTCATGATTCTCTTTTGTATTTGTTGCATATAAAAATACAACAGCACTGAGGCCCGAAAAATAAGCTTTTTCCTCAACTTCATAAAAGTTTCATGAGGTATAAAACCCCTGAAACAATAAATATTCTGCTGGAAATGATGACTGGAGCAAAACTAACAGATGTTCATCTAATACTCCTAAAAACAGGGAACATGGAATTTTAACTCAGCTAAAAATGTGATTGCTTCATATTCCATCTTTAAAACCTTGGTTTTCTGGGATGAACCAGGAGATTTTAGGGATTCTGCGTGAGTTTTTCCTTTAAATGGTGAGGTTTTAGCAGGAAATGTGTTTGCATTTAGGAGCAAGCAAGTTCTTGGAGGGCTCACACCACATCCTCACTGGTGTAAACTGGCAGGGGCCTAAAGGAGCTGATTTAATAAAATTAAACACAAACCCCCACATTTCTGGTTTGGACTGATTAGTTCAGCTCAGCCTAAAGTGAGTTTATTCATGTGAGGAGCAGAAAAGCCAGGGAAAAAAGGGCAAATCCCCTGAGTGAACCTGGTTAGGCCGGGTTTTCCAAGCAGGCTTTGATCATCAGTCCTGGGGAATTAACAAATTATGGCATTCCCAGAAAATATCCACTAAAAAACCCCAATACTGGGAGCCCAACACATCCCATGGATTTGAAACCCATCCTGAGCAATCCCTGTGGAGCTGAGGTGGAAATCTGGCCACCAAAAGTGTCCCTGCACTGGCCCAGGCCACATCTTGTGCTGTGTGGGACACTGGGAGTCATAAAATTCTTCCCTGTGTTTCCCTCCTTGTTTCACCTTCCTTGCTGGGAAAATGCAGGAAACAAACCAAGCTGAGTGGGTTTAACTGGTTTGGGAGATAAATTTATGGACTGGGAGAGCTGGGGGTGTTCACCTGGAGAAGAGAAGGCTCTGGGGACACCTTAGAGCTCCTTGCAGGGCCTACAGAGGGTCAGAAAAGGAGGGAGAGGGGTTTTGATAGGGATAAACAGTGACAGGGTAAGGGGGAAATGGTTTAAACTGCCTGAGGGATTTTGGCCATGAGGAATTGTTCCCTGGCAGGGTGGGCAGGCCCTGGCACAGGGTGCCCAGAGCAGCTGGGGCTGCCCCTGCATCCCTGGCAGTGCCCAAGGCCAGGCTGGACACTGGGGACAGAGGGAGGTGACCCTGCCATGGCAGGGCTGGCACCAGGATGAGTTTCAGGATATTCCTGTGCTGGGAGGAAAGGCTGGCACAGCTGGCATTGCTCACCTGCACAGGAGAAGCTTTGGGCTGAGCTCAGGGTGGCCTTGCAGGGCCTGGAGGAGCCCCAGGAAAGCTGGAGAGAGACAATTGCCAGGGGATGCAGGGACAGCACCCAGGGAATGGCCTCACACTGAAAAATTACAGGTTTAGATCAGATATTAGGAAAAACTTTCTCCCTGGGAGAGTGGGGAATAGAATTCCCAGAGCAGCTGTGGCTGCCCCTGGATCCCTGGCAGTGCCCAAGGCCAGGCTGGACACTGGGGCTGGGAGCACCTGGGACAGTGGGAGGTGTCCCTGCCATGGAACCAGATGGGCTTTTAGATCCTTTCCATCCCAAACCATTCCATGATTCCACAGTCTCAAGCTGCACCAGGGGAAATACAGGGTGGAGAGCAGGGAAAAGGTTTTTGCAGCCAGGGTGAGAAAGTTCTGGAATGGCTGCCCGGGGAGGTGGTGGAGTCCCCATGCCTGGGTGTGTTTAACAAAGCCTGGATGTGGCACTGGGGGCCAGGGTTTGGTTGAGCTGTTGGGGCTGGGTTGGACTCGGTCTTGGAGGTCTCTTCCAACCTGGTCATTCTGTGAATTCTGGGAATTCCATGACTAACCAGGACTTCCCCAGGGTTTCCCCCAGTGACACTGCTCCTGATGTCCCATCAGAGGTGCTGCTAAGCCAGGCCAGCCCTGCTGGTTGAACACAGATGGGATCTGACCCCGGCTTTCATTCCTCCCCTGTCTGAGCACATCCAGCTGTGACCCCTCCAGCCCAGGCTGTGACTCAGCAGTGGCCCAGAGATGAATGCTGAGCCCAAATCCTCCCTTTGCTGCCTCAACTCTTGGTTCCCAGTGCTGGGAATGATTTCCTGGCACGGTGCTGCATGATTCAATGCTGCCCAGGGAATCCCCTGGAGCCCCACATGGATTGACTCATCCCATGGCTCATGGGGCCCACCTGCTCAGGGCATAACTGTGGTGGAAATCCACCCTGCCTTACATGGATGAGATTCCCAGCTGGGGTGGCACATGGAGCCTGCTGGCACCATGGAATTGGGGCTGTTTGGTGACCTTGGATTTGCTCTTCATGGCACTGGTTGTGGGAGCAGTTCTGAATTAGTTTCAATTTATTGGGGTTGTTTGGTGACCTTGGATTTGTTCTTCATGGGAGCAGTTATGAATTAATGTTAAATTAATGGCATTGTTTGGTGACCTTGGATTTGTTCTTCATGGAGTAAGAACTTTTCTGAATTAGTGTTAATTTCTTGTGGTTTAGTTCTAAAATATTCCTGTTTTCCCTCCTGAGGAAAAGAGGGAGAATCAGTTGGTGAAACTGAAGCCAAACTAGAAGGGATTAAAAGGACAAGAAGAATTTCTCCATGGTCAGGGTGGTCAGGTATTGGAAGGGGCTGCCCAGGAAGCTTTGGAGTCCCCATCCCTGGAGGTGTCCAAGGAATGACTTGAGGAGAAAGAGAGAAAAAGGAGAGAAAAAAATAAATCAAAATATTTTGGGTGAGAAATTTACTGATAGATCAGGACAACTCTGACAGGAATAAAAGAGAATTTCATGGATGGCACCAGGAGCCATCCAGCTTGGAAAAGGTCCCAGCCCTTGTGCTCCATGGAAAAGATCTCCATCCTAGTGCTCTGTACAAATCATCCTTCACAGCAAATGTGGAGCCTCCCAGGTGTTCCAACGGGGAATCTTCCCTGGAGGCTTTTTGAGGCTCTGAGAAAAATGAGACCAAAATAGGAGATCCATGAAAATTGGCAAACTTTTTCCTCAGAGAAATCTGATTCATCCTCACCAAAACCTCACCTTGATTGAATAATAGAAAATGTTGCTGCTTTCAAGTGGGGGTGAAATTTTTGGATATTTTTCCTTGGTCTAAATTGAAAGTAAATGAGGGGAAAACTCTAATTAATTTCATTTAAGCTGATGAATGGGCAGGTTTGAAAATCCCACAGGAGGGTCTGTGGGGCAGGGACTCTGCTCTGCTCTGCCTTGGTGCCTCCCCAGCATTGCTGGGACATTGCTGGGATACATTTGGGGTTGTGCAATGTGGTTTTCCATACCTTTGGCTGTCTGTCTTTCCAGAAAAAGGGTAGAGCAGGAAGGCACTTGGATATTTAATACAGGAATTTTTGTCTTGGATTTTAGCTTCTGTGAAGGACAGATTAGTCCTACTAAACCTGGCTAACAAAATCTAAGAATTTAGGGTTTATTTTTTGCCTATTTTTATTCCTGTAGTTAAAGTTTTAGGTTGTTTAGTCCTAGATTTAAATTACCAAATCAACCAAAGCTGGAAAGCCAAGTCACTCTCCACGTAAAATAAATCAAGAAGTGGAGTGGAGGCACCACTGCAGGACAATTCCTCCAGCTCCAGGCTAACTTTGAGAGCTGTGTAAATTTTTTGAGATGACTGCAGGACTTTAAAGTAAAGATTTCCCACTAGAAGCAAGCTGCAGGAGCTAAATATATCCTTCCTGTTTATTCTGTGTGTGATTTCAGCCCCAGCTCCAGCCCAGAAAACAAAAAGCATCAGCACCCCAGCCCTGGTGAGTAACAGCAGCATCATCCGAGCACAGCTGGCAGGCAAAGCCCTGCAGGCTCATCCAGCTGCAGAGATCTGGGTCAAATCAGCTCTGTGGTTTAGTTCAAACTTCAGGCAGGAGACAAAGATCATTTTCCTTTCCCCTCCTTTTTAGGGAAGTGTTTCAGTTTGTAACGAGCTGTCGATTCTGGAGGGTGACGAGGGGGGTTTAGAAAGAATCTCTGCAGTGTCCACGACATGTTTGGCTTTGACAAAGATTTTCCAGCTTCTCAGCTGATGACAGGCTGAGAGCTGGGTTCAGAGGTCTCCTATTTAACCCTTTCCTTAATTCATGGTTTTTATTCTCCTCATAATCCAGTTCAGAGCAATCCCTGGAGCCCCTCAGCATCCCACTCCCAGGGCAGGAACCCAGGGATGCTCTGCTTTATTCCCTCCCCAAACCAGACATCTTCTGGGAGGAAAAGGTCAGAGGACCATGATTTCTCCTTGTCAGCAGATGTGAGGAAACAAAACCTCTTCATAGCCAGCCCAAAAAATGACCAGAGGCTCTGTTTTGCAACACAGAACGTACAACCTAATAAACCCCAACCTCTCTGATGGAACTTCGAGTTATTCCTTGCCTACCTCTCTTTTAGTCTGGGAGGAAGGAAAGGTCAGTTTTGTGTTCCAAACCCGCTCCCAGAGATTTGGTGATTGTGCCATTGGCCAGAGTTCAAACAGTGCAGGCAGGAAAGAATGTCCAGCTGTCAAGTGTAAACAGCGCCGGGTACAGCTCAGAAGCGCCTCAGACAAATCAGTCCATGTCATCAGCTGCTTTTAATTAACACCAGACCAAATATCCTCTCCCTGCCCCCTCTCCTTCTCCTCTCCCACTTTTTCTTCCCCCTCTTCAGTGCCTTGAGACACCAATGGTTTGTGACAATTGACAAATTTTCCACCTGTATTTTATTTTTCGGAGAGGATTTCTGCCTTGCTGAGAAACAGGGAGGGAGTTTTCCCTCTGAAATCAGAAAAACTCTGCACAAATTTACTCTGAAAAACCTGCAGGGAGTTTATGTTACTTTCAAAGCTTCTTTTCACTGATATTTTTTTAAGGATTTGTTCCAACACACGGCATTTGAGACAAAAATTGGGGGAAAATCAAATTAAAGAATGAATTTCTTTCATGATCCACCAAATTTCTTAATGATTTTTTTTCATCTTGGCTTTTTATTCTATCCAAGTCAAATGTGACAGCTCTTAAATCCTCTAATTATCCCAATCCTGTAATTACCCATTGTCTTGGTGGTGGCTGTCCTTGTGGAAGGGAGAAAATTATTTTTGGGGAGAATTCAAAGCATATTCCAACATCCCAGCGAGGTCACAGATTTTAATCTCCCAGCCAGGTTGGATTTGCACCTTTCTCACTTTCTGCATTGAAAATCTGGCTCCAAGAACAGAATCCCAGCGTGTTGTTTCATGCTGTTTCATATTCTCATTTAAACTGTTGTTTTAAAAGCATATTTCAGGCTGATCACCCCCAATCCAGTGAGGTTTCCTGTGCCTTGTGCTGGAACCAGGCCTGGCAGGATGGAAATCTCTTTGCAGCTCATCCTATTTTTAGGAATGAGGCATTAATCAATATTTAGACTCTTCTGGGTGGGCCTGAGCTGGAGGCAACAAAAAGGAAGGGAGGAAAGATGTGGTGCACACATTAATTGTGTTTAATTTTGTATTTTACAGTCTCTTCCCTGGCTTTTCCTGCTTCTGTGGTTTATTCTTGTTGCTGGTTCTCTTCTGCCTCTGAGCCTTCCAAAATTAATATTCTCCAGTAACTTTATTGTAGCTAAAACCTGACACTGAAAAAACATCTCTGTCACAGAATAATCATAAAACCATGGATGGTTTGGGGTGGAAAGGACCTTAAAACTCCTCCAGTTCCACCCCTGCAATACAGGAATTTTTCTCTTGGATTTCAACTTCAGTGAAGGACAGATCAGAACTACTAAACCTGGCTAACAAAATCTAAGAATTTGGGGTTTTTTTCCTATTTTTATTCCTATATTTAAAGGTTACAGGTGGGGAGTGGTTTTTAGTTCTTCTCTGTTGTGTTGTGGAAATTCCACCTCTTCTGGGGGCCAGAAGGGTGGATTCTCCCTTGTTGAGCAGTTTAAAGCTTCCCACACCAAAGAATTCCTGGCAGACACAATCCCAGCGGCTGGTGGGCCCAGCATTGATGGGAAATGCAGCATTGGCTATTTCCATGTTTGGGGGGAAAACCCAGGGAATTCCAAAGAATCATGGGATGGTTTGTGTTGGGAATCATCTCGAGGATCATCCAGTTCCAAACTCCTTCTACTGTCCCTGGTTGCTCCAAGTCCTGCCCAGCCTGGCCTCGGGCACTGCCAGGGACCAGGGGCAGCCACAGCTGCTCTGGGAATTCCATCCCAGCCCCTCATCAACCTCACAATTGGGAATTTATTCCCAATATCCCATCCTAACCTTCCCCCTGGCAGTGGGAAACCATTCCCCCTCATTCTGTCACTCCAGGCTTGTCTCGGTTTGAAAAACCAGGTGTCTGCTAAGGAAGGCAGGAGCCTCCCCTGAAATGGAAAATGCAAACCCTCTCCCTCCAAATTGTTATAAATTTGAAACTGAGGGGCTCTCAGGCAAAAATATGGGAGCAGGAATAACAGTTCTGTAGTGGGGAAGAAAATAAAAATAAAATAAACAATGCAGTAAATCAAAACAAACCACTGCCAGAGTGAGAGCGTGCCCTGCCCCCTGTGTGCCAGGGCGGTGTCCCAGCCCCATGCCAGGGGGGCTCAGCCCTCCTGCAGTGCCAGCTGTGGCTCTGCTGCAGCAGGGATCCTGCACAAGGGGGAGTTTTCCTCTGCAGCTCCAGGGGAAGAGGCAGCTGCTCCTCTGGCAATGCAGGGGGCAAAGGCTGCTCTGCTGTCCCAGCACCTCAGATTGGATCCAGGCAGGAATGCTTGGCTCCTCCCCTGGGCGGAGCATCTCCCCATGGGATGCTGGGATTGGATCAGCCCTGCAGGGACACTCAGTGGCCATGGACAGCAGAGATCTCCTGCAGGGAGGGTTGGCTGTGGGAGAGAGAAAGGAAAAACTGCCCCAGGAACAGCAGAGAGCTGCCCCAGCTCTGACAGGTGGAGACAAAACACACATTGCCTGGCAATCTAGGACAAGGCCCTAGCAGTGAAAATAAAGGAGTTTTTTTAGAATTTTTGCACTTCCAAATACTTAAATCCTGTCATTTAATCCAAAATTTACTTTAAGAATCTCTGCACAAGGAGCTAAACCATTTCCGTGTTTCATTTTCTGTTTTTCAGCATCTCTTTCTCTCCAAAGAGGAGAGAAATCCCAAATGAACAGCTGGAAATCCAACAAAAAACCTGAAAATTTTATTAAAATTATATGAAAATTTACCAACAGTTTGTCTCTGGCTCTACAGGAGCTGAACTGAGACCACTTCAGAGACATAAAAAAAGAGGAAAGAAATGCAAATAATCATGGAAACATGAGAGGAATTAAGGAGACATATGGAGATCTCCAGGAAATATGGCCTCTGAATTTGAAATGTGGTTCCTATTTGCTTCTCACATTTTGTGTGCAGCAGGAACAGCTTTTCTTTATATTCCATGTGGGGTTGGGGTAATCTGAATATTAATTTATGAAACAACTCCACAGTGCATTAATTGCACATTAATTATGGTAGTTTTATGTAATAGACCATCATTAAATTATGTTTATTGCACAATTCTTGTATCAGGTTTGGTGGGGAAGCCCAAATTTTTACAAAATCACATCAACAGAGGCCCCCCAGATGGATCAGAAGTGGTCTGGAAAAAGCTGGGATTTTTACAAGGCTCAGAATCCCAATAAAACTCCTCTACATCCTCCTCCAACAGGAAATAAAAACCTTTTATTAAATACCTCAGCCCTTTTGGGAGACATTTCTGGCATCATCAGAACAAATGGATTTAAGGAATAAAAGCATCAGGATGCACCACGCTGGGAGTGGGATTCTCCAAAATGGACAAATTTTCCACCTCTATTTTATTTTGGAAGAGGATTTCTGCCTTGCTGAGAAACAGAGAGGATTTTCCCTCTTAAATCAGGAAAACTCTACACAAATTTACTCTTAAAAACCTGCAGAAAAATTTTGTTGCATTCAAAGCTCCTTTTCACTGTTTTTTTTTTCCAACTCATAGCTATTGAGACAAAAACTGGGGAAAAATCAAGATAAAGAAATAATTTCTTTCATGATTCCTCAAATTCTTAAATTATTTTCTTCACCTCTGCTCTTTATTCTAAGTCAAATGTGACAGTTCTTAAATCCTGTAATTATTCCAAATACAACAGCAGCTTTTACAGTTAATTTATATTTAATTAAACAAGTTACAATGTGTATCCTTTAGATGCTGGCAGATAAAATATTAATATCTGATAGTATTAATATTAAAATATTAATATTTTGTTTGAGGGTTCTTGCATCTCATATGTAATGAGTATATTGTATATTGAATATATTGAATATATATTCATTGTATATTGAAATTTCCTGTTGATAAAGGCAGTGGGATCAAGGTGTGGCCTTTTTTAATGCCCTTTAAAAACTTCATATTTAATAGGCTGTAACTGCACTGGGTATTTCCATAGAATGGTTCTTGGGAGCAAATTGGAAAACTGGGATTGATGGAAATAATCAGGGGAAGATGTGGGATGAGAAAGGCTCTGGGATTTGCAGAACAACAGGCAGGGGTGAAGGATTTATCCCAGTCCTGCTGGGGCAGGTGGGTTTCAATTCTTACATCTCCCCAGAAGGGCTCTGAGCTCTCTTATACTTTTAATTCCACATCACAGGAATCAAGCCCAGGAGAAATTCAGGGGATTTTTCTCTCTGTTTTGGAAGTTCCTCTTCACTTTTCAAAAAAATATTCAGATTTTTTTCAGCAACCAGCACTGATGGTCATTCAAAATAGAATGAAGCAGAGCCTCACATCTGGGATAAAAAACTGCTTCCAGGGCTGGTTTGGATTTCTCTGAGTGCAGTTTTGATTTGTTGCAGAGTTAATCCAGCCAGGAAATGGGAATAAAGCTCCATGAGTGGGTGACAAACTGACCATGGCCAGCTGCAAAGCTCAGTCCTGCAGCTGAGGCACCAACTGAAATTTCCAAGTGCCACCAAAAAAGAGACAAACAAAACAAGGAAAAAAAAAAAATCAAGCCACAAACTCAGACAGACTGAAATGAGTGTTCAATTTAGGAGAAAACCTGTGAGGTTTTTTTTCAGTTATTCATTCAGCACCAGGCCTGGGTTTTGACACAGGTTTGGTGACAAAAGTGGGGCCCTGAGCACGATATTTAAACGAGGTGCAGGCCCCAGATGAGTCAGCTGCAGCTCAGAAAGCTTCACAGTTGTGTTCACAGATTTTGTCCTGTGAGAAATGTTGAGATAAACTCAACTGAGTCATAACTTGGGGGTGGTTCCCTCCATGTCAGCAGCAAAAAAAAAGCAAAATGTGTAGTGGTTTTGGTTTGTTAATTGGAGATTTTTTTTGATTAATGTATTAACCAAATAGATTAATAATGTATTAGCCAAAACAGAGTGTGGCGGGTTTAGTGTTATTTAATTATTAGTCTATTTTTTAGGATGAATTGATTTATTTTTTGTTGTGAGGTAGGACTAGGAGAAAGGAAAAGTAGATTTAAAACTTTAAAAGAATATAAAGAGAAATTTATTAATAGTAATTATAAGAAAAAGTAATAAGAATTAAAATAAAACCTTTAAGACACTTCTTTTTTGATCACTTTTTAAAAATGATAATGTAAAGAAATAAAACTTAAAATTCTAGTTGGTTTATTATTTGTAGAATAGTCTTTTTGACCCCAAAGCCCCTCCTCAACTGGGCAGGGGAGAGAAAATCCAACAAAAAATTCAAGGATCAGGATAAAGACAGGGAGAGGTCACTCATCGCTGTCAGAAAAACCAGATTTGGGGAAATTAATTGGATTTATCACCAATCAGAAGCAGAGCAGAGTAAGAATCAAATAAAAGCTTAAAAACATCTTTGTCCCATCCCTTTCCCTCCTTCTTGGGCTTAGATTTATTCCCAAATCTCCCTCTTCTCCCCACCAGTGGCACAGGGAGCTGGGAAAGGGGTTTATGGGTTTGTGGGTCCCTTTTCATGGGGTCAGTCCCTCAGGACTCCAACTTCCATGAGGTCAGTCCCTCAGGAACTGCTCCAGTGTGGAACCCTTTTCCCATGGGGTCAGTCCTTCAGGAACTGATCCCTTTTCCATGGGGTCAGCCCCTCAGGAACTGATCCTTTTATCCATGGGGTCAGTCCTGCAGAAATCGCTCCCTTTTCCATGGGGTTAATCCTTCAGGAAGTGCCCTAATGTCAGTCCCTTTTTCCATGGGGTCAGTCCTTCACGAACTGTTCCAGTGTTGATCCCTTTTCCCATGGGGTCAGTCCTGCAGGAATTGATCCCTTTTCCCATGGGGTCAGTCCTGCAGGAATTGATCCCTTTTTCCATGGGGTCAGTCCCTAAGGAACTGATCCTTTTATGCATGGGGTCAGTCCTTCAAGAACTTCTTCCTTTTCCATGTGGTCAGTCCTTCAGGAACTGCTCCAGTGTGAGTGCTTTCCATGGAGTCAGTCCTTTAGGAACTGTTCCCTTTTCCATGGGGTCATTCCTTCAAGAACTGCTCCAACTTCCATGGGGTCATTCCTGCAGGACCTGCCCTGGTGTGGGTCCTTTATCCATGGGGTCATTCCTGCAGGAATTGCCCTGGTGTGGGTCCTTTTCCATGGGGTCATTCCTGCCTCATGTGGGTCCTTTATCCATGGGGTCATTCCTGCAGGACCTGTCCCATGTGGGTCCTTTATCCATGGGGTCATTCCTGCAGGACCTGCCCTGGTGTGGTTCCTTTATCCATGGGGTCATTCCTGCAGGAATTGCCCCAGTATGGGTCCTTTATCCATGGGGTCATTCCTGCCCCATGTGGTTCCTTTGTCCATGGGGTCATTCCTGCCCCATGTGGGTCCTTTATCCACGGGGTCATTCCTGTGGGAACTGTCCCATGTGGTTCCTTTATCCATGGGGTCATTCCTGCAGGAATTGCCCCATTGTGGGTCCTTTATGCATGGGGTCATTCCTGCAGGAATTGCCCCAGTGTGGGTCCTTTATCCATGGGGTCATTCCTGCCTCATGTGGGTCCTGTATCCATGGGGTCATTCCTGTGGGAACTGCCCCATGTGGGTCCTTTATCCATGGGGTCATTCCTGCAGGAACTGCCCCAGTGTGGGTCCTTTATCCATGGGGTCATTCCTGCTCCAGTGTGGGTCCTTTATCCATGGGGTCATTCCTGCAGGACCTGCCCCATGTGGGTCCTTTATCCATGGGTCATTCCTGCAGGACCTGCCCTGTGTGGGTCCTTTATCCATGGGTCATTCCTGCAGGACCTGCCCTGGTGTAGGTCCTTTATCCATGGGGTCATTCCTGCAGGACCTGCCCCAGTGTGGTTCCTTTATCCATGGGGTCATTCCTGCAGGAATTGCCCCAGCGTGGGTCCTTTATCCATGGGGTCATTCCTGCAAGACCTGTCCCTTGTGGGTCCTTTATCCATGGGGTCATTCCTGCAGGAATTGCCCCATTGTGGGTCCTTTATCCATGGGGTCATTCCTGCAGGAATTGCCCCAGTATGGGTCCTTTATCCATGGGGTCATTCCTGCCCCATGTGGTTCCTTTGTCCATGGGGTCATTCCTGCCCCATGTGGGTCCTTTATCCATGGGGTCATTCCTGTGGGAACTGTCCCATGTGGGTCCTTTATCCATGGGGTCATTCCTGCAGGAACTGCCCCAGTGTGGGTCCTTTATCCATGGGGTCATTCCTGCTCCAGTGTGGGTCCTTTATCCATGGGTCATTCCTGCAGGACCTGCCCTGTGTGGGTCCCTTTTCCCATAGGATCCCAAATCCTCCCACCAAACCTGCTCCAGGGGGGCTCCTCTCCCCACAGGGGCTCAGATCCCTGCCAGGAGCTGCTCCAGGCTGGAATTCCCATGGGATCACACATTTTTTTTTTGTGCATCCATTATTTTTCCTTCTTAAATACATTAAAGGCTCTTTCCCACAAGTGGCTTCACCCATGGGATCAGCCCCATTAAATTCGCTGGGAATACTCATAAATTCGGAGTGTACAAAAATCCTTCCAGGTGTGGCGACTCCAAATGCCCTTGGTGCATCCCCCAGCTTAGGAAGGAGTTTAAGCTCATGCCTAAACCCCTCTAGCAAGGATTTGGGGCGTTTTTGGGAGAGCAGGAATGGATTTGTGGCGGTGATTTCCAAACATATCGATCACAACTGCAAAGATCCCCATTAAACTCTGATTAAATCCATCAGAAAGTGAAAGGTTTAGGATCTCCACTGCCATGAGGAGATTCCAACTTCTTTTAAATCCAGACATTCATTTCTGATCATTCTTTTCACCTAATTGGACAGAAATTGCTCTATTTGTGGGATCAATTTACCATAATCACAATTCCACACTTTTACTTCTCCAAATCTCTTCCAGGACAACAGGATTAGGTGAGATGAATACCCCAAAAAAACCTTTCAAACCTCCCTGTCTGCCTTAAACCCGAATTTGTGTTTAGCCCCAGGCCTTGGCAGCGATTTAAACAAAATGTTTTGAAATAAAGCAAATTGGCTTTTTGCTGACTTTTAATGTGCTGTGAGACACCTGGTTCCACACAAAACATCTATTCACAATTAAAGGCTGAGCTTTTGTTATGCAAAAGGTAAATGAGGGCACCGTGAACTCTGGGAGAGTCAACTTTGGGGTTTTATTGCTTTTTTCCCAAGGGGAATCTGTCAAAAAAATCCTGGTCGGTGACAGGAAATCAGGAGTTTTGAGGATGGGTTGGGTTCTTTTTTTGGGGGGGTTAAGGGGAGATGAGGCGGTGGTAAAAAGATACCAAGAGTAGAAAAACAAACTGGTTAAATTAGGCAAAAGGAATATTCCCTTATTTGAATATCGGGTTTTATGCAAATGGGACACAGTGTGTTTGTGTAAGAGGCCAGACAGGTTCCAGTCACAGCAGAGCTCAAGTGGCATCTGAATTTTGATGTTCCCAAGGCATTCTGTGAGATCTCTGCTGGATGGAGAGGGAGGCATTTGTGTGGTTTCTGCTGGCTTGGGATTTTCATGGATTCAAAAGCAGGAAAGGGATTGGGATTGTGTCCCTGTGCCCCCACAGGTATTTCCCACCTGCAGAGCTGCCCCAGCCAGGGAGGAGCTGGAGCTGCTGCAGAGCCCAGAGGAGGCTCCAGGATGGGCAGAGGGATGGAGCAGCTCTGCTGGCAGGAAAGGCTGGCACAGCTGGCATTGCTCACCTGCACAGGAGAAGCTTTGGGCTGAGCTCAGGGTGGCCTTGCAGGGCCTGGAGGAGCCCCAGGAAAGCTGGAGAGAGACAATTGCCAGGGGATGCAGGGACAGCACCCAGGGAATGGCTGCCAGTGCCAGAGGGCAGGGCTGGGTGGGATCCTGGCCATGAGGAATTGTTCCCTGGCAGGGTGGGCAGGGCTGGCATGGAATTCCATCCCTGCATCCCTGGCAGTGCCCAAGGCCAGGCTGGAGCAGCCTGGGACAGTGGGAGGTGTCCCTGCCATGGCAGGGGTGGCACTGGGTGGGCTTTAGATCCCTTCCAACTCAAACCATTCCATGATTCCATGATTCCGTTATACCTTTATTTCATGATTCCATTATTCCATTATTCCATTATTCCATTGTTCCATCATGCCTTTATTTCATTATTCCATGATTCCATGATTCCATAAGTCCATGAGTCCATGATTCCATGATTCCATGATTCCATGATTCCATGATTCCATGATTTCATGATTCCATGATTCCATAAGTCCATGAGTCCATGATTCCATTATTCCATTGTTCCATCATGCCTTTATTTCATGATTCCATGATTCCATGATTCTATGATTCCATGATTCCATTATATCTTTATTCCATTATTCCATAATTCCATGATTCCATGATTCCATGATTCCATTATTCCATTATTCCATTATACCTTTATTTCATTATTCCATGACTCCATTATTCCATCATGCCTTTATTTCATTATTCCATGATTCCATGATTCCATGATTCCATGATACCTTTATTCCATAATTCCATGATTCCATGATTCCATGGCTCCCCGTTCTCAGCACCCACTATGAGGAAAGGCAAGTAATCTTTAAAAAAATATAGAAGTGGTCTAAATGTATCCTTTTGTACTTTTAAAGGAAAACTGAGGGGTGGAAGTTAAAATAAACACTTTTTCTTTTGTGATAAATATAAGTATTTTTTTTAAAATGCTGAAATATAAATTTAAATATTATTGAAAGTCATTAAATGAAACCTGGTTTGGTTTGGATCCTGTTGGGTTTTTTTAGTTCAAAAAGACTTTGATATTTTAATGATTTTTTCCTGGCATCAATGGATTTTTAAATTTTTTAAAATTGATTTAGAATAATGAAATGTCAAAAATCTTAAAAATTTTCCATGGAATAGAAAACAAACCATATGAACTCTGGGATGATGATTCCTCAGGATAAAAAGGTCTTATTGTAATGATGGACCATGGAGATATTGCTATTCCCTTCATTTAGTTATTTCTGTACTACTACTACTACTACTATTATTATTATTATTATTATTTTTATTTTTATTTTTATTTTTATTTTTATTTTTATTTTTATTTTTATTTTTATTTTTATTTTTATTTTTATTTTTATTTTTATTGTTTTGCAATCACAACAGTTTGCCAGGTGCGTCCATGGCATTGGCACTGATGCATTCCCAATGAGGGAAAGAAAGGAGTGGGATAAGGAAGGGGAGCTCTGGCTCCAAGTTCTCCCCATTCCTGAAGTTTCTCCAAGTTCTCCTCCTGTTCCCATTGGGATCAAATGCATGAAATTATTAAAATTAATGGAATTAATCCCATTTTCCCTGTGCTAAGGCACAAATTCATCCTCCTGTCCCTTCATGTCCTGTCACTCCTGGCTCCCAGTCCACATCCCATCCCATCCCATCCCATCCCATCCCCTTTTTCTCCTTTTAGCCCTTTCCCAATCCTCAGCATCCACCAGAGACCCTTGACTCCCCTGGAATGTGGACTTGGCCCCATCCCATGGCCATGGACTCCCCCAAAATTCCCTCCCTCCTTCTTTGTGGAACCACCTGGGCTCCTGCCAGGCGTTTCCAAACTCCAGACAGCTCCAAATCCATCAGGACCAAGCCTGGAGGGAAGAAGCAGAGGAGATGTCTGGGAAAAAGGAGCTTTATGGTAATTCTGGAGCAGGGAAACAGACTTTTAGATGGGAGCCGATTTTTTGGAGGCTTGAAAAGGGATGAGGGACCCCCAAATCCATGGGGAAAAGCAAGTGGGAACAGAGCAGGAGGAGGAGGAGGGGCTTGTCCCAGTCTGCCTGGTCAGATCCCATCTCACAGCTGATGGATGCTGTCCAGGATAACACATTCCAAGGGATTCTTCACCCTGGGATGAGCAGAGGAGGGTGGAAATGGCCAGAGCTGAAGCTTGAGGGGGTCCTGGGGTGGTGTGGAAAGGCTGTGGAATATGCAGGGAGGGATGGAGGGGCTGGGAGCCTGAGGGAGGAAGAGCAGCATCCTCATCCCTGCCACTGGAGGGATTTTCCTCAGGGATGTGGTGGCTCCAGCACTGCACGGGATCAGATCCAAGTTCTGACTTGGGTCCCTCAGAGCCCTGCTGAGAGCCCCAGGAGGACACAAAACCAAAACCAAATAAAGGCTGGGAGTTTATTTCTTTGGGGAAACAGAAATGTTTGGTCACCACAAGTCGCTGACAGGAGGGGCAGGGAAAGGAGGAGAGGAAATGGCCTCAGATGGCACCAGGGCAGGCTCAGGTTGGAGACTGGCACAAAAATTTCCCTGGCAGAGTGGTCAGGCCTTGGGCTGAGCTGCCCAGGGAGGTTTGGAGTCACTGAATTGTCCCAGAGCAGTCTGGATGTGGCCTTGGGGACAGGGATTGGGGTGGTGCTGGTGGGGCTGGGGTGGCACTGGATGGTCCTGCAGGGCTTTTCCCACCTTGGTGATTCCATGGTGCTCTGAAAGGCCAGGGAAGATTCCAGTGCTCCAAACAGCGACAAACACGAGTGACAAACGTTGCTGTCTGTGCCCAAAGCAGAGCAAGCAGGGACAGATGGGACCTTGGCAATGAGGAATTGTTCCCTGGCAGGGTGGGCAGGCCCTGGCACAGGGTGCCCAGAGCAGCTGGGGCTGCCCCTGCACCCCTGGCAGTGCCCAAGGCCAGGCTGGACACTGGGGCTGGGAGCAGCCTGGGACTACAAGGTGTCCTTGGGGGACTGGATGATCTCCAAGGTCCCTTCCAACCCAACCCATTCCATTATTCCATGATTCCATGAAATTGGGCTGTCACCAGGGATGGGAGAGGGCACCAGAAATCCATGACCATGGTGGCCCCTGTGAGGAAGGATGAGGATGGGATGGATGGGGATGGGATGGATGAGGATGGGATGGATGGGGATGGGATGGATGGGGATGGGATGGATGAGGATGGAATGGATGAGGATGGGATGGATGAGGCTGAACTGGAAAAATATGGGCTGGATAAAGATGGGCTGGAAAAAGGTGAGGCTGGATGAAGAAAAACTGGATGAGGATTAGGGTTGGGATTAGGATAAAACTGGATGTGGATAAATTGGATGAGGATGAGGCTGGATGAGGATGGGATGGATGAGGATGGGATGGATGAAGATGAGGCTGGATGAGGATGAGGCTGGATGAGGATGGGATGGATGAGGATGGGATGGATGAGGATGGGATGGATGAAGATGAGGCTGGATGAGGATGAGGCTGGATGAGGATGGGATGGATGAAGATGAAGCTGGATGAGGATGAGGATGAGGATGAGGATGAGGCTGGATGAGGATGGATGAGGCTGGATGAGGCTGGATGAGGATGGGATGGATGAGGATGGGATGGATGAGGATGAGGATGAGGATGAGGATGAGGATGAGGATGAGGATGAGGATGAGGATGAGGATGGGATGGATGAGGATGGGATGGATGAGGATGAGGCTGGACAAGGATGAGGCTGAATAAGGATGGGATGGATGAGGATGGAATGGATGAGGATGAGGCTGGATGAGGATGGGATGGATGAGGATGGGATGGATGAAGATGAGGCTGGATGAGGATGGGATGGATGAAGATGAGGCTGGATGAGGATGAGGCTGGATGAGGATGGGATGGATGAGGATGGGATGGATGAAGATGAGGCTGGATGAGGATGGGATGGATGAAGATGAGGCTGGATGAGGATGAGGCTGGATGAGGATGGGATGGATGAGGATGGGATAGATGAAGATGAGGCTGGATGAGGATGGGATGGATGAAGATGAGGCTGGATGAGGATGGGATGGATGAGGCTGAGCTTCCTCAGCCAAACCACCTCAGACCTTTGGGCTGGGTTTAGTGTTCGGTAAACCCCAGGTGATAACATCAGCCCCAGGGGAGCTGGGAGGCTTAGTAAGGCTCTGTCTCGAGCTTTGAGGTGCAGAGTGAAAGTCTTTTATGACTCTTTTATTGCTTTTGAGCTGAGATCAAAGCCCCAGCTCTAATCTGATGCCATCCCTTTTATGTTCCTACCACCCACTTGTATCCAACGTCAATCCCAGCTCAGCCTCTTGGGCTTTCCAGGCTGGGTTGGTTTTTTTGGAGAGGTTTTCCAGGGTAATCGTCTGCCTGCTCCTCGGTGGGAGGCTGAATTTTGGAAAAGAGTGAGGGCAGACACAAAATTGCATCATTATTTAGCATCAGTATTTTCTCTCCTTACGTTAATTAGGTGGATGCGCCAGGCCAAAAAAGCACAGTGTTGTATTTAAATTAAATTTTAATTTATTGGTGGTCAAATTTAGGCATTTTATTATTCACAGGGGGTGTTTGTAAATACAGATTTATATAGAAGTCACAGAAGACAGAAAATAGGGAATTCATGGATTTTTCTTTCCCAGTTGGAAGTGTCACTGTGTGATTTAAATCTTTTTCTTTTTTTCCTGGAAGGGAAAGCCACTGCTGGGAATCTCAATTTATTAAATGAATCTTCTTGGGCACCAATTTTATAAAGTGCCTGAAAGTGTGAACTGGACACAAAGGGGCCAAGATGTTGAAGGGTGACAGTAAAAGTTCTGTTGACAGGAGGCTGTGTGGTCCAATTATTATAAAAATAAATAAAGAAAGAAAGATGAAACCAAGAAAAAAAAACGTTTGCAACTCCATGCCCAAACCTGATCCAAAAAGAAGGAAAAACAAGAGTTCCATGGAACTCTGCCTCTTGGAAAAAACCCAAGCCCCATGGCTGGTATTTTTATTATAATATTTATGTTAATTTATTTTCATTTGGTTGTGTTTTATATCACTCTTAACCTGTTCATTTGAGGGCACAGCTCCCAGGAACCACCTAAATCTGTACTGGTGCAGCAATTCCCACCTGCCTGGGATGGAATGAGGAGCTGGGGGATGGAGTTTTGAAAAAAGTGGGAACAAAAAGGACTGAAAAAAATAAATGGAAATGTCTCTGTTCCTGACAAATCAAAGAGCAGAGGGTTTGAGTTTGGACCTCTCTCAAAAGATGCTCTGGAACCCAAGTGAGATGTTTGGGATGCTTCCTTTCAGGTTCCTTGCACTTTGTAGTAGGAAACAAAGGAAAACTCAACCGTTAAAACAACAACAAAAAAAGCTTTTTAAATAACAAGAGATGAAGACTCAGGAGTTTCACTTCAGAAGTGCTGAAATAAAATCTTCCAATGCTCTGAAAATGCCTCTCTTTGGTTTTTTACCTCACCTAGGACTAATCACTGAACAAATCTCAGATCTGGGAGGTTTCTGACCGGCCAGGCCTTTGGATTTGACTCATTTTTATTTGGCAGAGCAGGAGTTTGAGTCCTTTTTATAAACAGAGAACCCACATGATTCACATGAGCAGGAACAGGCTGCCTGATGATTCCCTGGATCCCTGGGAGTGTCCCAGGCCGGGCTGGATGGAGCTTGGAGCAGCCTGGGATGGTGGAAGGTGTCCCTACCATGGCAGGGGTGGGATGGGATGAGCTTTGAGATCCCTCCCAGCCCAAACCATTCCGACGCTCTGCTTCCTGAAAAAAAAAATCTATCCATAAATGCAAGCGAAAATAAATGAGTTCGAGGAACACAGACACATCCAATGAAAATTCCCAAGCAACCCAAACCTCTTCTCCATTACAAGAGTCAGGGCTGGGATATTTTTCTTTCAAATCAGTCGCAAAATTCAAATTTAAAGGTGAATTTTGATGACAGGGACACTTCAAAAAGACCTATAGCTCATCCCAGTCTAGTGCCATGGGCAGGGACACCTCCCACTGTCCCAGGCTGCTCCAGCCCCAGTGTCCAATCTGGCCTTGGGCACTGCCAGGGATGCAGGGATGGAATTCCATCCCAGCCCTGCCCACCCTGCCAGGGAACAATTCCTCATTGCCAGGATCCCATCAAATCCTACTCTGAAGCCATTCCCTGGGTGCTGTCCCTGCAGGCCTTGTCCCCAGTCCCTCTGCAGCTCTGCTGGAGCCCTGCAGGCCCTGCCAGGGGCTCTGAGCTCTCCCTGCAGCTTTATCCAGGTGAGCCCCCCCAGCTCTCCCAGCCTGGCTCAGAGCAGAGGCCTGGAACGACAGGAATTTTTAAAGAGGAATGTGGGATTACCTCACCTCTGCGGCTTTATAGGTGGGAAATTCTCTTTTTCTGGTTTTCCATGGAGTAAGGAGACTGATGGATTGGTCAGCAGACAAATTCCAGAGCCCGCCTATTCCATAGTGGGAACACAAGTTCATCAGTTCACCAATACAGTTTCATTTTTAATTTTTTTCCAATTTTTTTTCAGAGTGACTTTTTTTTAACGTGCTAAAAATGTCTCATTGTGGTCAAACACAACCCAGGACCTTCCTTAAAATCCCACCCCCTCTCCTGGGGTGTTTGCATCACCCAGCTCTTTAAAGATCATGGAACGTGACTCATGTTTGCTCTAGCAACATTTTTAATCTTTATTTTTAAATTTCAATTCGTTTTCAGAGCTTGAGGGGAGGAGAATTTTTGTGGAAAAGGGCTGGGTGAGAGCAAGGTCAGACAGAGATCATGCAAAGTAGAACCAGGGTATTACAGCGACCTGAGTGGGTCGCTGCTGGTGAGACAGAGACGGTGAATCTTGTTTCTTGAATCAGAAGGCTGAATTTATTAATATATTATATATAATACATTATTACTATACTAAATAGAATATAGAGAGAGGTTTGCAGAGCTGCTAGCTAAGCTAAGAATAGATAGAAAAGAACCCACAACAAAGCTGTGGCCAAGGACTCAGTCCCCTGGCTTGCACTGGTGATTGGCCCTTAATTATAAACATAGAAAATGAGCCAATCAAGGTGTTCCTGTTGCATTCCCCAGCAGCTGATAATAATTGTTTACCTTCTCTTCGGGGGCCTCTGGCCTCCCGAAGACGCAGAAATCTGAAAGAAAGGATTTCTGTGGAGAAATGTCTGCGACACCAGGGCAGGTTCAGATTGGATATATGGAAAACTTTTTGCCTGGAAGAGTGGTCAGGAATTGGAATGAGTTGTCCAGGGAGGTGGTGGAATCACCAACAAGGTAGGAAGAGAACTTCAGGATGATCCAGTCCCAGCTGATTCCAGCACCACCACCATCCCCAAGGGGAGAAGCGTGGGTGATATCATCCCACACTCCTCCTGGAGAGTTCCTGTCATTCCAGGCCTCTGGAATGGGTGAGCCGGGAGAGCTGGGGGTGCTCACCTGGAGAGGAGAAGCTGCAGGGAGAGCTCAGAGCCCCTGGCGGGGCCTGAAGGGGCTCCAGCAGAGCTGCAGAGGGACTGGGGACAAGGCCTGCAGGGACAGCACCCAGGGAATGGCTGCCAGTGCCACAGGGCAGGGCTGGGTGGGATCCTGGCAATGAGGAATTGTTCCCTGGCAGGGTGGGCAGGGCCTGGCACAGGGTGCCCAGAGCAGCTGGGGCTGCCCCTGCATCCCTGGCAGTGCCCAAGGCCAGGCTGGACACTGGGGCTGGAGCAGCCTGGGACAGTGGGAGGTGTCCCTGCCATGGCAGGGGTGGCACTGGGTGGGCTTTAAATTCCCTCCCAACCCAAATGCAGATTTCATTATTCCTGCTCTGATTCCCTCTGCCTTCCCCTGTGCTTTGAGTTCCATCCCCTCAGGACTCACTCCCTGTGTCCAGGTTCCTTCCAGAGCCATCCCTGGAGGGGATCCCTGTGCAAACCCGGCTGGGAATGGCCCCAGTGCCAGAGGGCAGGGCTGGGGGGGATCCTGCCCGTGAGGAATTGTTCCCTGGCAGGGTGGGCAGGGCTGGCATGGAATTCCATCCCTGAATCCCTGGCAGTGCCCAAGGCCAGGCTGGGCACTGGGACAGTGGGAGGTGTCCCTGCCCATGGAAGATGCCCTGGCCCATTGGAAAATCTTTATTAAGGTCCCTCCCAACCCAAAGCATCCCGTGATTCCATGATCTTGGAGCATGATCCCAGTATCAGGCCTGATCCCATCAACAGAGGATCCCAAGGCAGGCTCACTGGTTTATTTGGAAGGGAATTTTCTGCTCATTTTTCCTCCTTTTTCCAGGAAAATCCTCATATTTGCCTGTCAAAGTCCCAATTTTTAAGTGGAATTTTATCCTTTCTCTTTGCCTTCCATTTGGTTATAACAACACTGGAACCACTTGGCCACACATTTATCTTTGGGATTAAAGAGAATATCCTGCATTTATCCCCAAGTCAAGGATAACCCATGAAATCCTCTTGTCATTGATTATTTTGATGCATTTTCTGCACTTCCCTCAGCCATCAGGAGCTCCAATTTCCTCCCAGGCTGAACTTTGGCCTCCTGCTGAGGAATCTCTGCAGTTTTCCTTGGAAAAATTCCAAGCCTTGATTTTTTTTTCCCCATCCATCACTCTGTCCACAATTTTTAAGCAATTATTTGTGCCTGTTTTTTCTACTTAGGAACTAAATCCCTTCAGTTCTTCCACACCTTCATTCCATGTCTTTTTTTGAGTAGGTTAAGAAATTAAAAATTTTTTAATATGGAATTTTGGTGTAATTACAAAGGAGTTTCTGTGGAGTATAAAAATTATCCCTAGCATTTTAAAATGGTTTCTTCTCTTCCTTTATTTTTTTTTTTTTTATAAGGAGGCAACAGAAAAATGCAGAGGTTACAAATATAATGACCCTTTAAAAATAAAACAATAATAATAATACTAATAGTAGTAGTAGTAGTAGTAGTAATAATAATAATAATAATAATAATAATAATGTTGCTGTAAAATATTAAAGAGTGAGATGTGAAAAATATTTCAGAATTACTACCACAGTTATTCCCTTTATAGTCCAACATGAGTCTGGGGTGGGAACATCACTTGGAGACAACAAGAGAAGGATGATGAAACGTGGCTGAACTAAAGACTCAGGACCAGATTCCTGCTCTTCTCCCCCAAATCCCACAAAACTGAGCTGGTTTTACACCAATCACCAGCAGGGCTGGGAACTGAGGTGTTGTTATCCAGTTTTAACCCCCCCTGGAAGTTGGGAATTTTCCATAACCGGGATTTGAAGCTTCCCCGACCTCGGGCGCCCACGCAGGAAACGTCTGGGAGCAGGTGCTCAGTCCTGGCTGGCTCCACCAGGGTTTGTGGGATTCTGATCTCAGTGCCCAGTTATGATCCCAAACAAAAGGCTTTCAGAGAAATCCTGAGTGAAGAACTCGAGGAGGATGAAGTGACAGGAATAACAATCCCGAAATGCATTAAAAGGGATGGGGGGTTGGGAAAAAGCCAAAAAAAACTCCCAAGGGTTTTGTGCTGGGTTTGCCTCTCTGGATCTGCTTCCCTGATCACTTGGTGGAGGAGCCAGAGAGCAGATCCTGCATTTCAGAGGATATTCCAACCAACTGTTTGCTTGAATTTATTAAAAACATCAGAATTCCTACTGAATAATCACTCCTGGATTAAAGTCTTGGGAATGCTGCCAGGAATTACAGCAAGTGCTGATTTAGTTTTATTTTTTATGTGTTCGTGTCTTGGAGCTCCAAAAGCTGGCAAAAAATAGGAGAAAATCCTACAAAGTGGAAAAAATTTGCTGCTTGTTTGAGCCCAACTGATCCAGTTGGAATTCAATGGTCCTGGTGGGTCCCTTCCAACTCAGGATATTCCATAATTCCATCATTCACAAGCTGAAGTTTTGTGTCTTGCTTCCAAGGTTTGCTGTCTCTTCTCTCCACATCCCTCCTGCCATTTGGTTTATGATCTCCTATTTAATTGATGCCTAAATCCCTGCTTTTAATTTCTGTTGGAAAAAAAAAGAGGGATAAACAATCACATTTCCTAAAAGATGAGTCAGCACCCTCCTTCCTGTGATTCCATGATTTATTAATATTAAAAATGCAGGAATTCTAGTGCTGGTCTGTACTGGGGAACCATTTCTGGACTAAGTTGTGGAAGGGAAAAATAGAGAGACATTTTCCTGCTGGAATAAGATTTCCAAAAATTTCTAAATGTCCATATTTATGGTTCAGTTTCATTTAACTGGGCAATGTCATGGAATCATGGAATGATTTGGGTTGGGAGGGACCTTAAAGATCAGCAAGTTCCATGGGCAGGGACACCTTCCACTGTCCCAGGCTGCTCCCAGCCCCAGTGTCCAGCCTGGCCTTGGGCACTGCCAGGGATCCAGGGGCAGCCACAGCTGCTCTGGGCACCCTGTGCCAGGGCCTCACTGTAGGGAAATCAGGGCGCCCTGAGGCAGGGAATGATTGGCACCTGATTCCATTGATTCAGAATGCTGAACAATTGCTTTATTAAACTATATTATGTTACGTTTGTCTTGGTTTGGAAAGACAGGAGTCTGCTAAGGAAGGCAGGAGCCTCCCCTGAAATGGAGAACGCGAACTCTCCCCACTCCTCCGAATTGCTATAA
Organism: Ammospiza caudacuta; assembly: GCF_027887145.1. Taxonomy (NCBI): domain Eukaryota; kingdom Metazoa; phylum Chordata; class Aves; order Passeriformes; family Passerellidae; genus Ammospiza; species Ammospiza caudacuta. The sequence continues at coordinate 120,096,874 of NC_080594.1, read as the reverse complement.
ATTTTAAATTAAGGGGCTCTCAGGCAAAAATATGGGATCAGGAAATAACAGTCCTTTAATAAGGAAGAAAAAAAAATAAAGGATAAAATGAACAATGCAGTAAACCAAAACAACACTGACAGAGTCAGAACCCAACCTGACACCCTGTGGGTCAGGGTGTTGGCAGCAGCCCCATTGGAATTGTGGCTCAGCCCTCCTGCAGTGTCAGGGCTGGTTCTGCTGGAGCAGGGATCCTGTAGAGAAGGATGTTCTTCCTCTGAAGATCCAGGGGAAGCAGAGGCAGCTGCTGTTCCTCTGGGGAATCCAGTGCAGAAGCCGTGCTGGTGTTCCAGAATCTCCAGATTATACCCAGGTAGCAATGCTTGGCTCCTCCCTCTGGGCTCCCATCTCCCAATGGGATGCTGCAGTTCTTATCAGCCATGCAGGGACATTCAATGGCTGTTATCAGCAGATGTCCCCTCCCGAGGGTGGTGTGAATGTGGTCACTCAAAGAGAGAGATAAGGCAAACTGCCCACTTGACAAAGGGAATCTGCCATACAGATGGTAATGGAAAACAACTTGCATTGCAATCTTCAACACGTTATACTATATTATAATTATATTACAAAGAATACTAAAGAATATTAAAGAATACTAAAGAAAACTCGTGACTGTCTCTCAACAGTCAGGACACAGTTTTTTTCTAATTGGCTAAGGAAATAAAACAATCCTCAGCAGAATCTGACAAATGACTTCCGGTAAACAATCTTTCTAACACGTTCCACATGTGCAAAACAACAGGGGCAGCAAGTAGAGATAAGAATTGTTTTTCTCTTCTTCTCTCTGTGTTTCTCTAGGAAAAAAACCTTGAGAGAGAGAATTATGTCCCTCTGTTCAGAGAATGTGAATGCCACACCTCATCCCCCTGCCAGGGAACAATTCCTCATTGCCAGGATCCCACCCAGCCCTGCCCTCTGGCACTGGCAGCCGTTCCCTGGGTGCTGTCCCTGCAGGCCTTGTCCCCAGTCCCTCTGCAGCTCTGCTGGAGCCCTTCAGGCCCTGCCAGGGGCTCTGAGCTCTCCCTGCAGCTTCTCCTCTCCAGGTGAGCACCCCCAGCTCTCCCAGCCTGGCTCCCTCCAGCCCTCAGAGCATCCTGGACTCATTCCTACAGATCCCCATTTTGCTTGAATTAGGTACCCCAGAGTAGAGATTGGGAATCACCTTCCCTCCCTTCACTGTCTGGGAAGTCAAGGGAATGTAAAGCAACAACTCTTGCTTTACAAAGCTGAAGCTGAGTGAAATTAAACCTTCCTTGCCTAAACCCTGAGCCTGAGGTGCTTAAAATGTTTCCAGCCCTGAGAGCCTTCAGCTTTCCCTACACCTTTATTTCACTGGAATATCCAGATGGAAACCACATTCCAAGGATGGTTGGGTCCATGTGAGTGTCAGGGAGCAGCCCCTGGCACTGGGAATTTGTGAAATCCATGAGGTTCTCCTGGGAACAGCTGGGAATGTCTCAGGCTCTGCTCTCCCTTTCCCCCATCACTCCAACATCAGCTCATGGAGCTCCAAGGATCCCACTGCGGAGCTCATTTCCACCCTGGAGAACATCACAGGAGAATTTCAAGGCTTTAGCAAGTTCCCCTGTGACCCCCCAGCTAAAAAAGTGCAAACCCACCAATTTTAGACCAACTCCTGTAACAGGAACATGGAAAATTTCACTTTTTAAGGCCTGGTGAAGGAGGTTGTAGGCACCTGCAGACACCCACGTGCACAAAGCCTTGTTTTAATCATTAACCCAGCCAAACTCGAGATTAAGTTGTCGTGTCCCAGCCTAACGTGCTGAAAAGATCAAGGCATTTAATGAAGTGTAAAATCCATCCCACTGACGACGCGCGGAACGTCGCTCTCTCCAGGGAAAACTCCGTGCAGAAAATGTGGCTTTTTAATGAAAGTTCTTTGTGTCTGCTTCATATTCTGGGCCATGAGAACAGATTGGGGTTGTTGCTGTTGTTTTGGCACATTCACAGCCTGAAGGGCTGCACCACTTGATTTTTTCTCAACAACTTGAACTCCTTGGCAGCCAGCCCTGCTCCAGAGTGGATTACTCCTCTCCTGTTTAATGGGATGGCTCATTAGCAGATCCAGTCTTGTAGCTGGGGAGGAGAGCAGGAAAAATGGAAGAATTTCTGAGCTGCTTCATGTTCAGTTCACATCTCTGAGAACTCAGACCCAGCCTTGAGACACTCAGTTAATTACTCTCTGTCTCTGAGTGATTATTCCTGACCTGGCTTCCTCCTCGTGGAGGTTAAACTTGGCCTAATTGTGGAGGCAGAATTAAAAAATCCCAACCCCGAGAGAGCAAAGATTGACTGTGGGAGACTTTTCAAGCTCCATTTTAAGATGGACTTGGCAAAGAGCACCTAAAATTTAGGTTACCAGGGGAAAGGGCTGGAAAACACATTTGGGAGGGGATGTTTGGGGTTTAGTCTGAAGAAGAGGATAGTCAGAGGGTTCTGAAGGTCTCTTCCAACCTTGATGATTCCATGATTGTGAGAAATGAGAGGTATCTATGCTGAGACAGAGCTTGCCCAAATAACCCAGCACATTTATAGAGCAATTCTCTTAAACTCAAGTCGTTCTGTGTGAAGACATCTTGGTAAAGATTCCTCCCTCACTCTCATAAATCCCAGCTTTAGGAATGGTTTAGAACTTAAAAATAATCCTCCTCCTCCTGCAGCATTCCTTCCTTTCCAGACAATCGTGCTGGTGTTGTCCAAGCTTTCCACATCTGCTGCAGGGTTCCTGTAATCCAGGTTTTCCTGTGGGCAAGTTGTCATCACATCCTGGATGTCCCAGTAAATCCCAGTTTGCTCAGACTCCACCAGTGGGCCAGCAATGTTCAGTGCCTCGTTCCTGTAACATTTACACAGGACTATGAACTTCCAAGAGCAGAACATAACGTGCCTCTGGTAAGTAATAAAATACCGAATTTCCTTGCTGCTGGAATTAAATAACCTCATTCTGTCACTCATTGGAGGATATCAGCAGTTGCAAATCTCAGTATTAAGGGAAAACCACCGGAGGAAAAGGGAACAGGTGATTTTTAGCTTTAGGTTGGAGCTGTGGAAACTATTGAAGGCATCCATCTGTGTGTATTTCTTTGCTCCTTAAAAAGCCTTTCCAAATTTAGCTCTCCGCAGGTTGTTGTAGCTGTCTGTGAGTAAAATTCTGTTTGGTGGGAAGCTTTTACTCCCTCTAAAGATTCCAAGCTCCCTCTCAGTGTGAGGCAGAGCAATCCCTGTGGAGCAGCTGCTCCCAGAGCTCCTGGCAAGGTTTGTGATGTTCTGGTCACAGGCAGCTGCCCCTTTTGGAAGGGTTTTATTTTTACAGAATTCCAGGATCACAAAGGTGGGAAGAGCCCTTCCAGTGCCACCCCAGCACCACCACTTGATTTTTTCTTAACAACTTGAACTCCTTGGCAGCCAGCCCTGCTCCAGAGTGGATTACTCCTCTCCTGTTTAATGGGATGGTTCATTAGCAGATCCAGTCTTGTAGCTGGGGAGGAGAGCAGGAAAAATTGGAGAATTTCTGAGCTGCTTCATGTTCAGTTCACAGCTCTGAGAGCTCAGACCCAGCCTTGAGACACTCAGTTAATTACTCTCTGTCTCTGAGTGATTATTCCTGACCTGGCTTCCTCCTCATGGGGGAAGGAATCACCAGCACCACCCCAATCCCTGTCCCCAAGGCCACATCCAGACTGCTCTGGGACAATTCCAGGGACTCCAAACCTCCCTGGGCAGCTCAGCCCGAGGCCTGACCACTCTGCCAGGGAAATTTTCTGTGCCAATCTCCAACCTGAGCCTGCCCTGGTGCCATTTGAGGCCATTTCCTCTAATTTTTTCCCTGCCCCTCCTGTCAGGAGTTGTGCAGAGCACTGAGGTCCCCCCTGAGCCTCCTTTTCTCCAGATTTTCCAAGGATTCAGCTTCCTGGTCTGTTGGACAGCTCAGATATCCAGCTTTGCCATCAAACCTACAGATCCAGAGGCTGAAAAGTTGAAGATGAAGCCTCCTCCTTCCTGCAGCACTCTCTGCTTTAATGCATTCTGAATAAAACCTTCTCATATGTCTGAAAAAGCAAATTCCTGCTTTAACTGATTCGTGGGGAAGTTAAAGATGACCATGGTAAAAAAATAAATAATAGATAAAAATACAGGTCATGCTTTGTTACAGCATCTCCTGATAGCACAGATCTTTTTTTTTTTTTTTTTTTTTTTTTAAGCATTAAACTGTGGTTTTTATTTAATGGAACTCCCCAGCCAAGGCTGGCATTCATCAATCTGCAATTTATTCGCCCTGATCTTCTTTCTACAGTTGCTTTAAATAAAATTGGGGCTGGCTTTTATTTACTGCAACTCCTGGCCTTCCCTGGCAGGTGAAAGTGAACAGCAGGAAAAGCTGCCAGGGATTTTTCATGCAGGGAATGGCACGAAGAACGTCCCAGGGTGATGGGGAACACGTGGAGGGGCAGCAGTGGGGTTTGCTGGGGGTTCCACACTTTCCCAATGTGGGCAGCAGGGAAAAAACTGTCAAATGAAAAGTCAGCCCTGTTGCATGGGATAACTCCGGAAGTGTAGGAAAAGGGAATTTGTCTGGACCACAAACCCTGTGGAAATGGGAGCCCCAAAGATTTTGGCCTTCCCTTCCCTTCCCTTCCCTTCCCTTCCCTTCCCTTCCCTTCCCTTCCCTTCCCTTCCCTTCCCTTCCCTTCCCTTCCCTTCCCTTCCCTCTCTCATCCTCAGTTTTATCCCATCTTGTACAGCTGCTCCTCATTTCTTTCCCCTCTTGGTTCTCCTGAGGACCGGTCCATGACTGTGGTGTGTTTTATGGAGAAGGTCTGTGTCGAGTTTTATCTTTTTTCTGCCAAGGTCAGGATTAATGTGTGAGAGGGTATTTCTTGTTGGGATTCAGATGTTTATCAGTTCTTATCTCTGTCACAGTCTCACACACCCTGAGTTCTGCAGCGCTTCACTCCAACAAACTAAAAATGGAGCCCTGTCTCTCTCTACAAGGCCTTTGAAGGATAAACTGTCCAATTAAGAAATTACATCTAATTTTTTTTTACTTTTAACCCAATACCCAACCACCCATGCCTGCAATGGGGACTTTTTTATCCAATTCCACAAAACCACCCAAACCCATGGAGAAGAAGGAGAAGAAGGAGGAGCAGCCTCCACCCTAAAACACCATCTTGCTTTCTATCTATTCCTGTATTCTAAACCCTTCAGCTCTGAGTTTCCCACCCTGTGATATCACACACTTCTGTTCAAACTCCACACCTTTAATCTCAGTTTTATTATTGAATTTTGGAAGCTTCTCCAGGGCCTCAGGTCAGTGCAGTGTTCTCCTGGGGGTCAGTGCCTGGCAGCACAGAAAGTCTCAAATTCTCAGCAGGCAGGGTTCCAACAGGTCTGGATATTTTCCAGGTCTGGGTCCTGCTGGAGCACCTCCACTTTCAGGTTCAGCATCCAGTCTGTGACCCCTGGTGATCCAAGGAATGATGGATGTGATTACAGATGTTGAGTATTCCCTGTGGATGGCTGGAAACACCTGTTGGATTTTCCTGCTACTATTAGAGCCCCCCCCCCCCCCCCAAGCTTCTTTAGGACAAGAAATCCTCATTGTAGGAATCAGGGAATCCTATTAAAGTCTGGATCAAGCCTGGGGTGAGGGGAAATTCAAGTTTTGGCCTCCTGTAGACAGAGGAGTCCCCTGAGATTTTGGAGCTGAATCTGCCACAGGATAGGAGGGGGAGAGGGAGGACAAGGCAAAGGGCTTTGCAGGGCTCCTCTGGGAGCTGGAAGAGATTCCTGCACATCCAATTAGTGGGATGGAGAGCAGATTAAAACCAGATTATTGTCGCTGTAGCTGAGCAGGAGCTCCCTTCTGCTCAAGATGTTGCTCAGATGTGAGACAGGGTGGCCTTCACCTCCCCAAAAGTGATTTAGTGGAGCATCTGCCCCAGCAGCAGGTTTAAATAGTCACATCATTTTTGAAAGGATTATTAAACTATTAAACACAATTCTATCTATCCATTATTCTTCCTTTTCTTTCCTTTTTTCCCTTTGTTTACGGCATGGCTTTGAATCCATACTGGAAATTTGGAATTTCCTTAAGCAAAATGCTCAGGGTCATTTGCATGGTGACCATGCAAATACCAGGCAAACATTCTGCTTTTGAACAAGGCTTTTCTTCTCTGGTGCAGTTTGGTCGCGAAATTCTGACCTTTGTTGGATTTGTGGTTGCAACTGAACTCGTTGGGCAGAGAAAGAGGCTGGAAAAGTCCTTTTCATACACAAAGCACAGCAGCAGGAGCAGCAACAACAAAAGGCAGGATAAGAACACATCCATGGGAAGCTTTTCCAAAGGTGCTGGAGCCAAGGGATGGATGGAGCCAAAAGTTTAGGTAGGAACAGGAAGCCAGGCAGGATGGGTACAGCCACTGCAAGAAGTCCTGCCAGGCTTCCCAGGCAGCCTTGGGAAAGCAATTTCCTCTCTTTTTGTCTCCATTCCCTCTGGAAAATGTGGAAGGGTGGTTCCTTCTTTCCAATCTTGTCATTTATTCCTCATCCTGGAGATGCTGGGATCTCACCAGGTGGTACCTGAGGGCTCTGGCTCCTGCTGTTGTCCAAGCAAAGGAGATTGAAGAAAAGCTGGAGTGGGAACCAGCTTTTTATTTTTGGGGTTCATGGAGCATGAACCCTGAAAATGAACCTGGGTGGATGAGGAGGAAGAGGAGGAGGATGAGGAGGTGGAGGACAAGGAGAAGGAGGAAGGGCAGGATAAACAGGAGGAGGACAAGGACAAAGAGCACAAGGAAGAGGACGAAGAGGAGGAGGTGGTGGACAAGGAGAAGGAGGAAGAGGAGGACGACAAGGATGTGGAGGGAGAGAAGGAGGAGGAAGAGGACGTGGAGGAGGAGAAAGACAAGGAGGAGGAGTAGGAAGAGGGGTATGATGAGGAGGTGGACGAGGAGGAGGACGCAGAGGAGGAGCATGAACCCTGAAAATGAACGTGGGAAAAGTCAAGACAAATTAATTTGTGCTGTAAATTGCTCCAGTTCTTTCTGTGGAATTATGGAATGGTTTAGGTTGGGAGTGACTTAAAAAGCACCCAGTTCCATCCCCTCCATGGGCAGGGACACATTTCACTATCCCAGGGTGCTCCAAGCCCCATCCAACCTGGCCTTGGGCACTGCCAGGGATGAAGCAGCCCCAGCCCTGGGGATCTTTAGATGATCTTTGAGGTCCTTTTAACCCAAACACAATTCCCTGTACAAAAGATCTGACTCCAGAGATTTGGATTAATTCACATGGATCAACTGGCACAACACAATAACATTTTCTCCTTCTCATTCACTTTTAATCATTTTTGGAGAAGCTGAGCAGGGAGCAAAACAGGATATCCACATTGCAATGTGTACTTATTCACACACATAAATACTCATGCTTGGACCTTTTTGATGCACAGAACAGACCATTTCTGGGCAATTCTCCATATTTAAAAATACATCCTGGCAATCCCAGGGAATAATACCCCGACACTTCCACTTTGGCCCGACAGGCTCCTTTCCTCCCTGATTTTGGATGGCTCTCTGTAACAATGTGCTAAGCTGAGCCTGGGGCTTGCCAAAGCCAAGCTCCTCACCAAGGTGCCCTCCAGCCCCACGAAGGCTGGCTCAGCTGAACTCTTGGAGGAAGCAAATTCCAGAGGCAAGAAATCAGCCTTGGAGCGGGCACAGAGATGGGAATACTCCTCTGCTGCAGGCATTTCAGATTTGTGGTGTCTGGCCTCTCTTAAGTGATAAAATTGTGTTCGGTATAAGATAAGATTCCTTTTTCAATGTAAATATCTTTCTGGTTGGAAAACAGATCTTCCAGGCAAACAGGCAAACTATGGAATGAGGAGGTTGCCCAGAGTGGATAATGGGAACCAAAGCCTCATGAAAGGAACAAGTTGCACATCCTGTGATCCCTCTGCAGAGACTTTATATTTGATTTATACCCTCACTCAGAGGGTTGTATTTGAGGGAACCACTCAGAGAGAGGAATCTAAAAGTAGGACAGAGAGCAGGGAGGAATAAGAAATGCAAACACAGTCAAAAAAGCCAAGAACATATAGATTATTTTTTAAAAAGTGATAGTGAAAGCAAAATACTCATTTGCCCCTTAACTGGGGGAAACCAATTAACCTCTCTGCTTTCCAAAACCAAAGAAGAATCACAGGAGGATGACAAATCCCACATGAGTATTTGGGACTGGATGCTCACCATTTCTTCTGTCCATAGGGACAGCCAAGTGTCCCCCTCCTCCCTTGCCCAAAATCCAACAGCAGAGAGTCCCCAGGCCAGTGTTCTCTCTGGGGGAGCAGCAGGAGGGAAGTTGGAGGATTCTGCAGCCCTGACAGAGGGGAAGGCAGGAATTCTCCTTTCTTTTTGTCTTTTCCACACCAAAGGACACTCCTGCATGGGAATAGGAACTGTTCATGGTGGAGCTGCCCTGCAGGGCTCCAGCCCAGAGGAAAGGCCTGGGGGACACCAGGTGTGGTCCCAGCTGCAGGTTGGCACTTGAAAGCTGTGCCAAGAGGGGAAAATTGGAGAGAAAACAGATGATCCAGAAGCACACTTGATCTGTCTCCTCTCACTGCACTTGGAGGAGGTTCTGGATCAGTGATGCAGGGCAAGCCTAGGAAATCAGGAGGAGCTCTGATTTTCCTCCTGGTGCGCTGCCATGCAGCCTGGGAAAGCAGAGGGGCTTTTGTGCCCGGCTGAAGCGTGGCAGTCCTGCGGGAGCTGCACACCCATTCTGCAGCCTTGGAGCCAGCTGTTGGTTTTTGCCTGCTGTTGTTCAGTTTTGCTTCAATGTTTCCAGAAAACAGGAGTGCACAGGGAAGAAATGGAAAAGTTGTAAAAGAGAAACAAGTGATAGACCTGTGTAATTTTTTCCTAGCATTGCTTTTCTTTTCTTGAACCTTTTGTCAGTGAGATGTTGCTAACTACCTGTTGATGACTTTTGAGCCACATGGATTTTTAATGCTGCCATTTTAGTATTGATGATGCCTTTGAAGCCCAGTGTACAAGAGAGTAATGCAATCCAAAGTGGTTTTCTATCCCAAGGACATTTAAAGCCTCATTTCTTTATCTCAAATAGATGAAACTCCGTGGGTTTAGTGTCACATCTCACACAGCTGGGCCCAGGGGTGACATCGTGGCAGCCCAGCCCAGCCCCTGGGGCCGCTGTCCAGGTGCATTTGGAAGGGCACGGAGACAATTTCAGCACCATCTGTCTTTGTGCTCTGTGAAAAATGGTTTTGTGATTTGTGTTCATTGGTAATTGTATCTGCTGTGTCAAAAAGAGATGCACAGAACGGCTTTGAAACTTTCTGACCCAATAGCTAAGTAAAGCATGAAAATAAAAGAAGTATAGTAGAGTAAAAGAGATGAAGTGACAAGATGAGTGATGCTTATGTAATATTTGTTATGAAATAATTCATGCTTAAAGAGAGAATGTATTTTATAAGATTGTAAAATCCAAATGAGTGTCTGAACACAAGTAGCCCAGGGACAGACGTCTACTTCGGAATGTCGAAATTTCTGAAGAGGAGAACAATACCCCATTTACCCATGAATAGATGTGGCCAGCGCGATGATCATCGTCATCCTCTGGGGTAATCAGGAGACACTCAAGAGTAATCATCCCTCAACTGATACCATCAATCAAGATAACAGAAGTCGCCAGAAAGATACATCTGAATACGCAACTTCCCCTGACATGATCAGTGCCTGCCACTCCTCAGGAAACACCAATTGTCCAGCCCTGCACAGTGAAAGAAACTCTCATGCATATGCAAGGTTACAGAATAAATCAGGGCACCTCTGCCTCAGGCATAAAAAACTGTATAAAATAGCCTCAGTGGAAACAGCATGTGTGAACAGAGGGGGATTCGATGTGATAGACGTCAGATCTGTGTTCACCCAGCGCTGATCCCAGGCTCAACGCTGTCTCTTTGGCTGCGGTGGTTTTGAGGACAGTATTTTGGTTGCAGAAAAAGATAAATAAAATCTTTTCACATTTTTGATAATTTGGCTTTTCGATTGATCATTTGTAACAGTTCGAATAAAATAGGAGAAGTTATGGTAAAGCTAAGAGATATTGCAAAAAAGAACCGGTAATATATGGTAGGGATAATTCATGCTATTAATGTATGGTATAAAATATTGTGAAATCCAAATTATGTCTTTTGACCATCCCGGCCAGGAGCAGCTGTCTTATTTAGATTCAACTAGTGCCAGACACAAGTTAAGATAACTATCAACACTTTAACATAAGAATAGAAACTTCCAGGACGATGATCACCGGTTTCCTGAGCTGTCAGGAGCCATCCAAGAGCGATTATCGCCTTGCCAATTGCATCTATCAAGATAGTCAGGGGTGCCTTGTGCCTCCCTGATACATCTGAATACACGGCTTCTCCGAAGCCGACTGACGCTGATGGCACACCTGGACTCGGCCTTTGTCCACCTCTGCACATGGAAAGAAACAGCAATTCATGTAAAGACACACAAAGTAAATGTGGTCATCTTTGCCTCGGGCAGAATAAACTGTATAAAACCTCGCCGCGCGAAGCAGTGAGCGTGAACTGGGGGGACTCTGAAACTCGGGAAGTCAGATCCGAGTTCACACAGCGCCGATCCCGGGCTCGACGCTGTCTCTTTGGCTGTGGTGGTTTCGAAGACCGAACTTCAATCTCGCAGAAAAATTAATAAATCTTTGCTAAATTTTTGATAATTTTGGCTCACAATTTGATCATTTATAACAAACCTAACTGCTTCTGTATAATAAAAAGCTTGATGCACATAACAAAATCCAAGAGCAGATAACAGTGTAAGGCCTCCCTCCAGACGACCACAAAAAGGACAGGAAGCCAACGACCACCTGGAAAGATGATGAAATGGCAGATCTCAGCACATTGATATTTGCTGATTCAGACTAACTAAACACATTAGAAAATGCTTTGTAGGCCTAAAACCAGTAGATATACTTTGCCAAACTTGTAAGTGGTGTGTGCCGTGAGTAGTAGAGCAGTGACTCCTTGGCCACCCAGCTCTGCTTGCTTGCTTTATTGACAAGAAAAGATCTAAAATTGAAATTTGGTTTAGCTCAGGAAATTTTCTCTCATGCTCCATGTTTGTGTGGCCGGTGCGGGCGGAGCGGGGCTGGCGGGAGCCGCGCTCCCCTCAGAGCCCCTGAGGGCGGCAGCAATGGCGGCGACGCTCCCTCAGTGCCCGGCCCTGGCCCCGGCGGGCAGGGAGCCCTGGGCAGCGCCCGCCGGGCAGCGGGGAGCGAGCCCCGGCCCGGCCTCTGTACCCGTGGTGCCGCAGAGGCCAGGGCAGAGCTGCAGGAGTCAGGGCCTCGGGCAGTGCCCCGAGGCAGCTGCAGCAGCCGGGCCCCGGCCTTGTGGCAGCGCAGGAGGCTCTCGTGGTGCCGCTTCTCCGGCCCGGCCGGGTGCCTGTGCACGGCCCCGGCCTTGCGCGCTGCCCCTGCCCCGCTCGGCTTCCCGTACCCGGCAAAGGCGCCCAGGCCGCACTCGGTGCCCCCGGCTGTCGCTGCTGAAGGCAGGGCCGAGCCCCGGTGCCTGGCAGAGCCCTGAGGGACGCCACTGCTGCCCGGGCTCCCGCGGCTCCTGGAGCCGCTGCCCACGAGTGCCCGGCCCGTCCGTGCGGCCAATTCCTGGTGCCCTGGGCAGCGCAGGCGGCAAAGCCAGGGCTCTGCACTGTGGGGCTGGGGCTGTCCTGGGGCAGCGTGGCCAAAGCCTCTCAGGGCTCTGGGCACAGCAGGGCCAAAGGCCACAAGTGCGGGGCTGCTCCAGCCACTTCCTGGCTGCTGCACTGATGTTGGGCTGCCCCGGGTGGCCCTTGGTGACACAGGCACACGGTGTCGGGGCCCTTTGTGATGTGGGACGTGGTGGTGGCCAGAGAGCCTTGTGACATCAGGGAGCCCCGGCCTGGCTGAGGGTGTCTAAGGGGCGCAGAGCCCTGCGGTGCCCAGTCGCAGGAGAGCCGCTCTCTGTGCAGGAAGCAGCTCCCTGTGTCTGTCTGCACTGGACGCCCACAGCGACAGAGGCCGACAGCGACAGACGAGGACAGCGAGGAGGACAAAGGCAACTCCAACTCCCGGTCGCCAGCCCCTTGCCCAGCTGGCTGGAGGCCCCCAGCGGGCAGTGGTCGGGGGCAGTGGGCAGGTCAGTGCTGCCCCTGTCACAGACTGAGGAGGAGGAGAGGCCCTTTGCCCGAGTGGACCGCGAGCTTTCCCAGTGGGAAGGTGACAGTGAGGAGGAGCTTTCCCAGTGGGAAGGTGTGCAAAGGACGTACCAGAGACAAGTACTGAGAGTTCAAGAAATGTCCCAGCAGAGATCCAGGAGCAGCCAAGAGCTGTACCAATGCCAGGTACATGCGGGAGTTCAGGAAGTTTCCCAGCGCAGAGGTGGGACACACCAAGAGCTCTAGGAAGGGAAAGAAACTGTCACAGTGCGGGAGCTGTAGCAATGGGGAGAGTCCTCAGTGAGATGGACGAAGAGGGGTGCGAGGGGGAAGAATGTTTCACAACCCAAGAGATATCCATGTGGGAAATAGACATGAGAGGGCAGCAGGAGTTGGATGGGAAGAAGAGAGATCTCACCAGCTGTCCCTGCAGAGAGATGTGAGTGTCCCAGATGATTCCCAGTGGGATGATGCCCAAGAGCTTTCCCAGAGGGAAGGTGGGAGGTACCAAGACCTCTGACCATGGGGACAAGATGTGCACTGTCACATGTACCAATGGGAAGACAGGAGAGAGCTGGAATTGTCCCAGGTGAGAGCCAGCAGTGACAAGGAGCTGTGCCAAGGAGCAGACGCTGCAGGCCAAGAGCTGCCCTGGTGGGACGATGGCAGTGAGCGAAAGCTGTCCCAGTGGGAGGGAGATGTGAGCAGGCAGGAGCTGTCCCAGTGGAGAAATGCCATCAGCTCTGAGATGTGGGACAGATCCTTGCTAGCAGTGAGTGAGGAGGAGCCTGAGCCTTGTCCCGCAGGGGGCCCAGCTGTGGCAGCCCCGTGGGCACAGAGGTGGCAGCAGAGGCAGTGCCTGCCCCAACCAGCGCCTCTCCTTCCCTACAGAGCCCCACGGAGGCCGAGCCGGCAGCTGCTGCCCCAGCGGGAGCTGCTGAGCAGGAGGAGCCCCTCGAGCCTGTGGCCCCTGAGGCAGAAGAGGCAGCAGGGCCTCCTGCCCCCAGGAAGGAGCTGCCATCAGCAGGGACACAGAGCCCAGTGCCTGCCCCTGTCAGCCCCCCAGGCTGCAGCCAGACTCTGCTGCACTCAGCGTGGCTCATCAGCTGTGTGATCGTGAGCCAGGTGCTGCTGGAGATCCAGGGAGCCGGGCAGCAGCCGCAGGAGCAGAGGCAGCTGGAAGAAAGTGAGGATCCAGCAGTGGCAGGAACAGGCCCAGCAGAGAGGGGAGAGATCCCGGCGCCTGCCCCGCACAGCCCCCCCGGGCCCTGCCCTGCCCCGCTGGCATTCCCGGCCCCCGGGGAGCAGCCGCAGTGGGCAGGGGCAGAGTCAGAGCTGGCACAGGAAGGCAGCCAGGAGACCTTGCCTTGGGACAGTGACTGGGACACTTCCAGTGAGGAAGGGGAAAGTGAGTCAGAGCTGTCCCAATGGACAGACTCTTCTCTGGAAGAAGTGTCCGAGCTGGAGGATGATGTGAGCTCCAGCTCTTGGGACTTCTTGCGAGCCAGTGTGGGCCCAGTGAAGGAGGAGGGCAGCCAGGCTTGTCCCGCAGAGGGGCCCCGCTGTGGCAGCCCCGTGGGCACAGAGGTGGCAGCAGAGGCAGCCCCTGCCCTGCCCAGCTCCTCTCCTGCCCCGGGCCGTGCCACGGAGGCCGAGCCGGCAGCCGCTGCCCGGGGCGGAGCTGCTGAGGAGGCGGCAGCGGGGGCGGCGCCTGCCCCGCACAGCCCCCCCGGGCCCTGCCCTGCCCCGCTGGCATTCCCGGCCCCCGGGGAGCAGCCGCAGTGGGCAGGGGCAGAGTCAGAGCTGGCAGGGTCACAGCTGTCCCTGGAAGGCAGCCAGGAGACCTCGGCTTGGGACAGTGAGCCCTGCCCTGAGTGGGACATCTACAGTGTGGGTTGGGAAGAGGAGTGGGCAGTGCCAGGGTCAGAGCTGGCAGGGCCACGGCTGTTCCTGGAGGGCAGCCAGGAGACATCGCCTTTTTCCAGTGAGCCCTGCAGTGAGAGGGACATCTGCAGCGAGAGAGAAGAGGAGGAAGGTGAAGTGAAGTCCCTGCCGTCACTGCTCTGGGCAGACTCTTCTCTGGAAGAGGTGTCCCAGCTGGCAGCCCCTGCCCTGGCCAGCGCCTCTCCTGCCCCGGGCTGTCCCACGGAGGCCGAGCCGGCAGCTGCTGCCCGGGGCGGAGCTGCTCAGGAGGTGTTGCCTGGTGTAGCCAAGGCCAGGAAACGTCCCTCCCGCTTCAGGCGGGCGCTGCGGGCGCTGCGGGGGCTCTTCCGCTGTCCCTGCCTGAGGCCACGGCCCGAGGAGTGAAACAGATTAGTGAAAGATGAAGACAAAGCGAAGAAGATGAAGACAAAGAAATAGAAGTAGATGAAGAAGACAAAGAAGACAAAGAAGGTGAAGAAGACAAAGAAGACGAAGAAGACAATGAAGTGAAGATGACGATGGTGGAGACAAACAAGAGCATGGAGACCAAGTTGAAAAAGATTTTGAAGAAGAAGACAACAGTCTCACTTTTGAGACAAATTGAAGAGGGGATACTCCTGAACGAAATGTCTCCTCTCAAGGCTTCCATAGAAGAAGAGGAAGAAGAAATACTTAGAAGAAGTACTAGGAAGAAGAATCTGAATTAAGAATATGTAGAAGAAGAAGAAAAAGAAGAATAGGAACAGGAACAGGAATAGGAATAGGAATAGGAATAGGAGTAGGAATAAAAATTTAAAAATACACAGAAGTAGCAAAGAAGAGGAAGAGTAGTAAGAAAGTAGTACAAAGACGAAAAATGCCATTAGAAGGATAAGAATAGAAAAATGAAGAGAAAATTGAATGAATAAATACAACTAGAAAATAATATATTTTTATTTCATATTGTATATTTGTATTATGGTCTATGATATGGAAACATAAATAGAACATATGCTGAACTTACCCTATATTCTAATGTCCCAACAGTGTTCCCGCTCTTGATGAATTTGTGTGTTTTGTAATAAAGTTTCTGAAAAGGAACAAGAACAGAGTGCCCAGGTTTCATTTCTGTCTCTCGGCGGTGCCGATGCATTTTCCCAGGCAGTGGCACGGAGTCCCCTGTGAGCAGGGAGTGCTCAGCCCCAGCGCAGCGGGAGAGTTGCCGGCCGGGCGGGCAGGGCAGGGCTGGCGCTGCTCTCTGCAGCTGAACTGAAGGCGCCCGTTGGGGCCGGCTGAGAGAGAGCTGTGCTGGGAGAGAGCCCTTGGCAGCGGGGCTGTGCAGCCGCCAGAGCGGAGCCAGCACAGCCCCGCTGGGACGCTGCCCGTGGCCCGGTAGCCCGGCTGCCTCAGAAGGGCAGCGCCGGTTGGGCGTGGGCCAGGAGCAAGGGCTGCTCCTTGCCGTGCTTGCTGTGCCTGAGAAGGTGCTGCAAAGGCTCTTCTCCCCATCTTCCCTTCTAGTTTGCACCCAGAACATGCAGCAGAAGGAACTTGCGGCTGAGCCTGTGGCTGAAGCCTTGCCCCCTCTGCTCCCCTGTCCCTGCCCAGGGCCTGCTCAGCAGAAAGCAGCTGTGGAGTCACTTCTGGAGTCCGTACAACTCCTACAGGACGCAGCGCTTGGGGCTGGCAGGGACCTTACAGCTCATGGAGTTCCAGCTGTTTATCTCCTGCTCTGGGTCTCCAATCTCTGGCAGGAGCTTCCTCTTTCTTTCCCTCATTCTACCTCACACTTTTCGGGCAAATAGTTGTTGTTGAATCAAATCCCTCAGTTGTGCTCCTATGGTCCCATTTGCCCCTTAATTGGGGCAGAGCCATCTTCCTCTCATCACATGGTGACACGTGGGCAGGGACACCTTCCACTATCCCAGGTGGCTCCCAGCCCCATCCCAGATTTTCGTTGTTTTAGGAGAACTTTCACAGAGTCCCAGGATCACAGCTCCAGGGCCGGGAGCTCCTGCTCAGCCCCTGCAGCAGCTCCGTGTGGGACAGCAGGGCCGGGTCCTGCCCAGCCCCGGGTGGCGCCGCTGCCGTCCCGGTGAGGCCGCGCTCGGAGCGGCCCCGCGGCGCTGCCGGGCCCTGCTCTGTCCCTGGGCTCGGGGCCGTGTCCCTGCCGGGCCCTGCTCTGTCCGTGGGCTCGGGGCCGTGTTCCTGCCGGGCCCTGCTCTGTCCCTGGGCTCGGGGCCGTGTTCCTGCCGGGCCCTGCTCTGTCCCTGGGCTCGGGGCCGTGTTCCTGCCGGGCCCTGCTCTGTCCGTGGGCTCGGGGCCGTGTTCCTGCCGGGCCCTGCTCTGTCCCTGGGCTCGGGGCCGTGTCCCTGCCGGGCCCTGCTCTGTCCCTGGGCTCGGGGCCGTGTCCCTTCAGGGCCCTGCTCTGTCCCTGGGCTCGGGGCCGTGTCCCTGCAGGGCCCTGCTCTGTCCCTGGGCTCGGGGCCGTGTCCCTGCAGGGCCCTGCTCTGTCCCTGGGCTCGGGGCCGTGTCCCTGCCGGGCCCTGCTCTGTCCCTGGGCTCGGGGCCGTGTCCCTTCAGGGCCCTGCTCTGTCCCTGGGCTCGGGGCCGTGTCCCTGCAGGGCCCTGCTCTGTCCCTGGGCTCGGGGCCGTGTCCCTGCAGCCCTGCAGAGCCCTGAGCTCTGGGCACTCGCTGCCGGGGGCTGCTGGTGGCCGTGCTGGTGGCTCTATCCCCGTTCCCAGCAGGAGCCGCCGAGGGGGCTGCCAGCAGCTTGGGGACATGTGGCCTTGGTGGCCCTCCTGTGCCACCCTGAGGGGGGGCAATGCTGCCATCGAAGGTTCATCCCAGGAATGAGAACTGGTCTCCACGGCCTCATGTTGGCATATTTGTTGGGATTTTCATGACTTTTAGTTATTTGCTGTGATTTTTGTTGTTCAGGGAGACAGCAGGGTGAGATAATCTGCTCCTCATTTGGATACAGAGTACAGGGTTTGTAACTAAATGCTGCTTTTACACAGCCAGAGGAAATCTCCAAGGCTGGGAGAAGTCTGGAGGGAGATACTTTGAACAAGGACATGGAGTGAGAGGACAAGGGGGAATGGCCTTAAGTTGGAGGAAGGCAGGGCTGGATGGGATCTTGGCAATGAGGAATTGTTCCCTGGCAGGGTGGGCAGGGCTGGGATGGAATTCCCAGAGCAGCTGGGGCTGCCCCTGCATCCCTGGCAGTGCCCAAGGCCAGGTCGGACACTGGGGCTGGGAGCAGCCTGGCACAGTGGAAGCTGTCCCCGTCCATGGATCCTTAAAATGCCTTCTAACCCAAACCACTCTGGGATTCATGTCCCTCACAATAACAATATATTCAAGCTGCAGTTTTAATTAGATGCTTATTAATGTCTGTTTTAATTAAGTACTTACACTCCCTAGGATAATCTGTGGCCTTCTAAGCTGCAGTTAACTCTGCCCCCACAGCATTAAACATCCCACAGATAACATTTAAAAGCAAATATTTGACAAGTAGCACTTTCCAGGTGAATTTAAATGGATTTCCTGTCCAAGGCAGGAGCATTTTGCTGTGGAGGAACCAAGGCAGAGCAGTAAAAACACTTACAAGTCAGGACAGCCAGAGCTGTTTTCTGTCTGTGTGGTAAAAAATGCAGATAAGACACAACTCCCCAAATTTAAACCATTTTCTTGTGGCCAAAAATCCTTTTGGGTCTCCCCAAAATTTGCTGAGGGCTCCAGGGGATGGCAGCTGGTAGAGAGGTGGCCTGTGAGGAAATGCAGAGCAGATCAAGCAGTAGAACCACAGAGTGCAAGGTTCTGTGATATTGAAAACAAGTCTCAGGCAGAGTTTGTGGTGGGGTTTCTGCTCCTGGAGTCTTCAGAACTCTGTGGTGAAGTTTTTTGCCTTTCTCTTCCCTGTGCACCCAGAAATAAATGCCATTTACCTCGACAGGTCTCTGACTCTCAGCAGATGAGACAATTTTTGAGCAACACAAAGCCTTGGAGCAGGTATTGGAGGAGCTGGGCTCTGCCTTAGCCAGGTGAGGGAATTCTGAAAACTTCCTCCAGCTGAGCACAGGGAGCATGGAACAGATGTGCCTGTGCTTGAGCACGTCCTGGGGAAGGCTGAAATCCTGCAGGTTTGAATGCCTGATCCTCCAGAGGAGCCATCTTTCCACTGTCTTAATTTCTCCTGCTGTGGTCTTTTTTTAACCCCTCTATATTCAGTAAAAAAGGGGATTAAAAGAACTGTAAATAAACTGAATTTATGTCTGTAAACATCTGAAAGAACTTGGCAATCCACTGTCAAGTGGCCTGGAAAAGGTGTTGAATGATGCCACAGGTTTAGGAGCCTGCCTAGTTTGCCACTCTTTTTTTTTCTTTCTTTGTCACATTAAAAAAAAAGCTTCATTCACATTTTAAAACCTAATTAACCAACCAAATGAAAGCTTCTTTTCAATTTTGGGCACCTTAACACAGATGATTTACCCAGATTTGCAGGTTTTCCTGTTATCTGCAAACAGCTCAGCCTTGGAGACTGCCAAGATTAAGTGGAGTCATTGCTCTGTCCCCCGGAGATTTGTCACCCTCAGGAGTTTTGGAAAGCTGTGGGGACAGAGTTTGGAGCTCCTCAAAATCCGGGTCTGCCAAGAGGAGTCCATCAAAAGGAAAAATACCCAAGTCTGGAGCCTCTGGAGTGTATATTGTGCCTAATTTATCCTTGGAGAGGACGTAAAGTCAATTCTCTGCAAATGGTCATCAATCCTAGAGCCGATAGTGCTGGAAAAGCTCTTCCATGGAAATTATCCTGCATTATCCATCTGGGTCTTAGGCTGGGCTGTGAAACAACAGGAGCTTTGCCAGCTGCTTCAACAGTTTCCTTGCAGCAGCTCCCACAAAATCCTAGAATGATTTGGTTGGAAGGGATCTTAAAGATCATCCCACGGGATTCCACTATCCCAGGTTCTCCAACCTGGCCTTGGACACTTTGAGGGATCCAGGGGCAGCCACAGCTGCTCTGGGCACCTGTGCCAGGGCCTGCTCACCCTCCCATGGAATAATTCCTTCCCAATATCCCATCTAGCCCTGCCCTCCTTCCATTTAAAACCACTGCCCTCAATGGTTTGAATTTTTTGACCTCAGTGGTTGAGCTCTGGTTGGGGTTGGTTTGGTTTTTAATTTAGGAAAATCCCAAACTTCCAGATCTTCCCAGCTGATCCTGAGTGGTTCAAGTGCTGCAGTACTTGGGTTGTGCCTTTTCCTGGAGGGAGCAGGAAATGCTCTGGGAAGTTCTGTGGAAAAGCAGGAAGTGCCACATCTGCAGCCCTCTGTGGCCACACAGCCGAGTGGGAAAATCCAGGGAAACAGAAGGAAAAATGCAAACAAAATCAGCATCCTTGAAATCCATCCGGCTTGGAGGAGGTGAACATAAAATGTTGGGATTTTAACTGAAAAGCAGAGAAACCTGGAGGATTTCTTGTTGCTTTTGAGAGGATTTTTTCCCTAAACTCCCTTGTCCAACCTCATCCCCTCCCCTGCCTCTGCAGAGCTGCTGAAGGCTTGGAATGGAAACATTTTTGTATGGATGCAGTGGCAAACACCCGCTGCAGCCGGATGCTGGAGATAGGAGGCCTGACCCAGAATCTGCACCGGGGCAGACATGAAAGCAGGAAAATCCCATCCACTGAGGTTTTCTGGGAGCAGCTCCCTCCTGCCGCCGCGGAGTCACGCACACGCCGCCTCCGACGCTCCCACAGCAATTCCAGAGCTTTTCAAGCTTCATCCTGGATGGACAGAGGCCACGAGGACTGGGAATAATTACCAGCTGGAGAAGATGTTCGTCTGCAAGGGAGAAGTTTTGCCAGCTCCTGGGAGGAGAAGCACAATCAATCCCACGCCTCCTTGTTTTCCTTGTTTTCCTTCCCTTCATCGCCGCGGTTCCGACTGATTTTGATTACTCTGGCGCCAAATAAATGAAAACATTTCATGGCCATTTAATCACTGGGAAGAAAGGGAAAAATGCCTGGCTGCTGGATGTTTATAAATGTGCTGTGTGGATAAGGGGGATGGCTCTTCCCTGCCCAGAGCAGCAGTTGGGAAAGCAAACTTCCAGCAGGAAGAGCCTGACTCAGCTCCTGTTGGTCCAGGGGGTTTCAGCATCAGGAAAAAGGGAATAGCAGTGCTGTCCTCATCCCAGCTCCCAGCTTGGCCCAGGTGCTCATCCAGAGCTTTTCCTGCTTGTTGGGCAGTGGAACCATGGAGTGATTTGGGTTGGGAGCAATAATTTCTAAAAGCACCCAGCTAAATCCCCTGCACTGACATGGAAGTGGGGATAAACATGGAAAAACCCCACCTGATTCCCAGGAAAGCTGTTCCCACCTGTGCCCGAGGGTGGAAACCGAGCAGATAAAACTGCTGGCAAATATAGAAACCAATACTGAATTCTCTTCAGAACACTGGGGTTTCTCACATATTCCCCAACTTAGACAATTCCAGGGCTGTTGTCCAGGCCCTGCTATCAAGGCATGACTGGATAACTCCTACCCTCTGGAATTGCTGTTTGAGGTTTTCCCTGTGCTGTGATGTCATTGGCCGTGGGATGATATTCCAATCCCACAGAAATTGTGTGCATTATGCATTATTACCCAACGACACAGAAATGCACCAAGTTTCAAGTAACACAGAAGGAAATCTGGTGTTGATCACTTCTAGTCAGCTTTGATGGAGATAATTTGAATATTTGATTTAATTAGCCTTTAATGTGCCTCCCGTAGCACAGCTGGGTTTCTGCTGAAGGCCACAGAAATGTCTGGACAAAAGGAAAATGAGCTAAAGGGATGGAATATCTTTTATTTTTTATGCATCTTTTATTTTTGCATATCTGTATAAGCTGCAGTTTTGTTTTATGAGGGCTTTTTCCAAAAAATGTTCTACCTCACAGCAGATTTCTTCTCTGGCTCAAAAGGGAATCAGGAAATTACCCACTTTGTACAAAGAAATAAAAGCAAATTTGTGGGAAATAGATTTGTAGAAAATTCTTAAAGCCTGACGGAAAACTCACATAATATACATCTGTATGCAAACCTTAAGAAATACTGAGTTAGAAATGCCATAGAATAAGGCAGACATTATTAAGAGAGAAATTAAACCAAAATTTCAAAAGATAGCCTTACAAATAAGACTAAATACTTTAGAGAAATACAATATGAAAGATACATTGTAGTAAGACCTACAAGAAATAATTTTAAATAATTACCTTTAAAACATTTACAACCTAGTGTATCTAAAAGTGATAGACCAAGAAACACTTATAGTGTATTATAATTAAGAAATAATTTCCTTCTAATAATAACAATAGTGTGAATTATAACATCTATATTGTCTCACCCTTCACATAAAACTAAAAGTAAAATAGAAGTTTGTAAAATCCACTCAGTTACCCCATCTCTAACTCAGAAAAGTACTTAATCCAACACAAATGAATGGACACAATTCCAGCATTTTACAGCAATTGCTTCCTACTCGGTCACCCACATTTTGGGAGAACCTCTGTCATTGTTCTCCTCTCTGCTGGCTGGGCACCAAGGCAGATTTTCATGGAATTGGGATGAGGTTGGAAGAGACCTTAAAGCTCATCCAGTTCCACCTCCTGCCACGGGCAGGGGACCTTCCACCGTCCCAGGTTTTTCAGAGGGAAGCTTAACAACAATCCCACCAATCCAAAGATGTCCCTCTGCTCCTCCTGCCTGGCTGAGAGGAAGATTTCCAATCCTCCAGTGAGGTTTTTCACACTTAATTAATCGGTGGGGTTTCATTAACTGAAATTTGAGAATCATCAACTGCCCTAAAGTGGCTCGGGAGAGAAGAGTTGAGAAGAGCTGATGAGCTCCTGATTATCTGCACCTTATCTGTTGGCTCCAAACTGCCAAAGAGTTGGGATTTTGGGAAGGAATTCCCAAAATTCCTTCCCTGGGAGGGTGGGGAGGCCCTGGAATGGAATTTTGTCACACCTTGGGCTCAGGCTGCTCTAAGGTCATCAAATCCAGGTCCTGTCAAATCCAAACAAATCCCTTTGGAATCAAAAGAGGAATTTGGGATGGGGTTTTTTCCCCTCAGCCGTGGCCCTGACAGGGCCCATCATGGGGTTTGGAGCAAATGGAATCAAGGATGGAACTTTGGGAATCAGGAATTGTTCCCTGGGATGGAATTCCCAGAGCAGCTGGGGCTGCCCCTGCATCCCGGGAGGTCTCCAAGGCCAGGTTGGAGCAGCCTGGGACACTGGGAGGTGTCCCTGCCATGGCAGGGGTGGCACTGGGTGATCCTTAAAATCCCCTCCATCCCAAACCATCCCATGATTCCAGTTTTTATAACTAAATTTACCTGCATTACTCCTCTTTTTAAAATAAGCTTCTTACTAAAAATACATTTAAATTCTCATTTTTCATATGAATAGGGAAAGAATTCATTCCCTTCCAAAATATGCAGAAATATACCTTAAAAATAAACAGTGAGCTCATTATAATTTCAGGAGAATCATATTGGGTTTCCTAAATCCAGGGAAAAAAAGAGGGAAAATCCTTCTCAGTTTGATCCCACTCGTGAGCAATCCCAGTGACCCCAGTCCAGAGCTGAGAAATGGTGGCAAGAGTGTGATGTGTTCTTTGAATATTTGATTTTTATATTTCAGTTATTTGATTGATTTGATTATTGATTGATGTGTTTTTTAAGAGTTATTAGTAAATATTGTTGCAGTATTTAAAGGTATATGAGTTCATATGTGGTTTTTTCTGAAGTTTAATTTTGTTTGTAATAGTTGGTGATTTGGAAAGTGAATAGGATAAACACTTAAAAAGTTTAACAATGTAATTTGTAGATTTTTTTCAATGCTTAATTAATTTTTAAGTAATTTTTGTAAATTACTTGAAAATTTTTGTTATTGATAATACTTTTGATTTGGCTTTGATTATGACTTGAGTTCTTATTATTAGCGTTGTAAAGTTTGCTTTTGGAGATTTGTAAGGTAAAAAAAATTATTTAATTATTATGAGAAATGGTGGCACTTGCCAGTGGAAAAGCTGGAGGGGGACTCTGGAATTTGCCACACATTAGGAGAGAAAAAAAATGGGAAAAAGATCACCAAGGTGGGAAGTTTTTGGTTTTCCCAGTGGAAATCACCTCTGACTGTGTCTGATTCCAGGGAATAACCCATCCCTGGCACCCACTGATTTTAAATTTAAAATATTCAGGAAATTTAAAATATTCAGAAGTTTTATGAGGGCTACTACATGCAGTCATATTTAGGTGTTTATCTGGATTTTTGAGGCCTTTCCTTTCCCCACGTTTCTTGTTATTCTTGTCTTACACCATTTTTCTGCCTATTCCTCTGCTGGCCACAAACATTTGATTCTTTTCAAACCACCATCAAAAAATAAGAGGAAAGCCCCTGCAAATTCTATTACTGAAAAATCCCCAATTGGAAATAAAGAACTAAAGTGGAAATAAGGAAATGAAATGGAAATAAATAAATGCAATGGAAATAAAGAAATAGAATGGAAATGAATAAATAAATAAAATGGAAATAAACAAATGCAATGGAAATAAGGAAATAGAATGGAAATTAATAAATAAATAAAATGGAAATAAATAAATGAAATGGGAATAAAGAAATAGAATGGAAATTAATAAATACAACGGAAATAAAAAATAAGTGGAAATAAATAAATATAATGGAAATGAAGAAATAAAATGGAAATAAATCAATACAATGGAAATAAAGAAATAGAATGGAACTAAACCAAGAAATAAAATGAAAATAGATAAATGAAATGGATATAAAGAAATTAAATGGAAATAAAGAAATTAAATGGAAATAAATAAAGAAATAAAAATCAGTAAATGCAATGGAAACATAGAAATAAATAAAATAAAAATAAATAAATAAATGAAATGGGAATAACTAAAGAAATAAAAGGGAAATAAATAAATAAAATGGAAATAAAGAAATAAAACCAGGAAGACCAGAAGGAAAAGTTCATTTAGGTCAGGCCTTTTTTAGCTGAGTTATTTAATCTGGGTCAATTTTTGAAATGAAAAGTCAAAACATTTTAATTTAAAGCTGCCAGAGTGAAACATGGGGCTGTTGTTTTAAAGCGTTTCCTGCTCGTCTGTGCTGCGTTGAGTGACAGCCTCAATTCCCAGGCAGATCCAGTTCCTCTGGAATGCCATCCCTGGGTGAATTTTCTCCTCCTCATTTCTTTCAATTATTATTTTCATAACCCTTCCACCTGGTTCCTGAGCTTCTGAGAGGCCTCCGTGCTCGGAGCCTGCAGGATGGAGCGAGGCTCGCGCCGGTGATGAAAGCCTCAAACTTTTCCTTTGGCTTCCAGAAGAGCAGGAAGCCAAGGAGTGAGGATGGAAAACAGAAATTGTGTCTGGAGCAGGTCAGCGCTCAGCCCTGACTGCTCTCGGGTTTCTGTCCCTGTGCCAAACCCTCAGCACAGAAAGCTGGGACAGGGAGAACCCGAGTCCTGTTGTGAGAATCCCAAATCCCTGCGGCTGGCACAGCCCTGCCAGCCCATGCAGTGCCAGCTGTGCCCCATTGTGGGATCTCAGCACCTCAGGATGGAGGTGCAGAGTGGCCGAGACCACCCTTGGGGGGCTCGGGAGTCCTGGAATGTTGCCAGAAGTGTCTGGTGGCTGGACTTTGATCCTACACAGGAGACGACACCTGTATGAGGATGGGAGGATTTCACTGGGTGAATGGTGAAGGGATAAGTTAATTAGAGTGTAAAACACAGGGTTTAGGATTTTGGTACAGGGGGGTCTAAAGAAGTAAGATGGAGGAATTGGGGCGTGTCCTGTTCTTCTTCTTCTTCTTCTTCTTGGCCTCCATCTTCTGTGGTGATGGTGGCACTTTGGGATTGGTTATTACTAAAAGTGCACCGGTTAATAAGGGTAGAGGGTATTGAGGAAAAATGATAAATATTGTACACGTAACTTAGGGTATAAAGATAAGTGACCTCCCCGGGGGCTCTCAGTGTGCCCATGGCTGACTTGCTGTGCAGACCTCTGTCGGGCTGAAAGAAAATCTTTTAGATAAACAATTAATAAACACCGAGACCGAGACAAGATCAGAAGTCTCTCCTCGTCCTTTGAAGCTTCGGCTCTTCAAGGCCATCCCTGGGCCTTTCCAGGCCACCTAAACAGCTCACAGAAAACTTACAAGCCTAAACAGCCGAGAAACCGAGCAAGTGGCATCCCTGAGCTATCATCGCCAGACATAAATCAGCGAAAAGAAAATCGTGAAATTTACACCCCATGGGCACCCTGTCGCCAGCCCAGAGCACTCAGTGCCACCTCCAGGGCACACCTGCAGGGATGGGCACTGCAAAGCTCCCTGGGCAGCCCCTGCCAAGGCCTGGTGTGGCAGTGCCAGTTGTGGGTTTCTCTGGGTTTGGACTGAAGGCACTTGAGATGGTGTTTCAGGTTTGGGCTCAGGTGTTTATTATTTGTTATCAGTAAAACAGTCTCAAAATCATGAATTTGGCAGCTTTTCATTAGAAGGCACAAAATGGCCAACAATCTCTTGGTACAAGGTCTTTTAGGACTGAACTCTCCAACTGAGAACTGACACCTGGATTATTTTCCCTTCTAACCCAATAACTGATCCCAAAGAGCTGCAATGGGGACTTTTCTGCCCAATTACAAAATGCCACCCAAACCCATGGAGAAGGAGGAAGAAAAAGCATGAAGAACAAACCCAGGACAACACCCTGTGCCCTCCATCTTGCTGCCATCCACAACACACTAAAAACCCCAAAACCTCAATTTCTCACCAAGTGATGCACCTACACTGCTCTCTATAATCTATTTCACACTTTTGTGGACTCCAGTCTATCTTGAACTCTGGGAAACTTTCTCCATGGACGAGGGTAAGAGTCAGTGCTGCCCTGGGGGTCAGGGCACCCCAGAGCAGACACAGAAATATTCCCTGTGTGCCCTGGGTTTGCACAGCCTGAGCTCCCTTTCCATGGGCAAATTGCTGCTGCTGTCCCAGCTGAGCCTCCCCTGGCCCAGCCTGAGGCCGCTCCCTCTGCTCCTGTCCCTGTTCCCTGGAGCAGAGCCCGACCCCCCCGGCTGTGCCCTCCTGGCAGGGACTTGTGCAGAGCCACGAGGGCCCCTGAGCCTCCTTTGCTCCAGCCCCAGCCCCTTCCAGCTCCTCAGGGATTCTGCAGCCCCTTCCAGCTCCTCAGGGATTCTGCAGCCCCTTCCCAGCTCCTCAGGGATTCTGCAGCCCCTTCCAGCTCCTCAGGGATTCTGCAGCCCCTTCCAGCTCCTCAGGGATTCTGCAGCCCCTTCCAGCTCCTCAGGGATTCTGCAGCCCCTTCCCAGCTCCCTCAGGGATTCTGCAGCCCCTTCCCAGCTCCATTCCCTGCCCTGGACACACTCCAGCCCCTCCAGGGTTCTCCTGAAGGACCAGAACTGGACCCAGCCCTCAAGAGGCCTCTCAGAGCCAGCACAGAGGGACAAATCTCACTCATTAAACATCAAATGCTGCCCAAATCCCAGTGAGATGGCTTTTCTAAGGACCTGTCTTGACAGCAATTACAGGACAGCTTTAAAAAAAAAAATAGATTGGCATTAACAGTGGCACAGGAACACTTGGATGCCCTCCCTGAGGTCGGAATTGAGAACAATTTCATTTATCCCTCTCCTCCCAGCTATGCCAGCCACGCTGAGGGCACATTTTGACACAGATTTATTGGGAAGCTGCAGGAACAGCTGAGGTGCACCCAGCACAACAGGGCCCTGTGGTGGAAGGAACATTTCTAGCAACCCTTCCCCACTTTTTTGGGATTTATGGCTTTGATATAGAAGTGTCCTGGGAAAAGAGCAGTTCATCCTCTTGCTTGAGTGTAGCAGAGAGCAACGTGGCTCAGTCCTTTCCTTGAGAATTGAGCAGGGTTAGACCTTCATCAAGCATTCCTCAGGAATTCAAGGTGGTCAGGCCTTAAGAAATCCCATTCCATGTGCTATTTCCAGCTGCCTGTTGGCGAATCAGAGTCTGGAGTGCCAGGAGCCACTCGAGCTTTTCCCTTGCATCATCTGCAGCCAGGAGGTGACAAAAGCAGCCCAACTGTCCCTTGTCCCTCAGCTGTGCCCTAGCCCTGGGTGTCCATTCCTGCCCCAGCCTGCTGAGTGCCAGGAAAAGAGAAATAAATGCAACACCAAACAGAGAATCAGGGAATTGGAGAATTAAGGAATGATTTGGGTGGGAAGGGACTGTAAACATCATCTCATTCCATGGGCACGGATGGATCAGCTTGCTCAAGGCCTCAAAGAGAGATTTCAGGCTCTGATGGTTTCCTTCTGAGCAAACAGGGATTAGAGATCCTTCAGGAAGAGTCTCTATTCCAAATGCCAGGACAGACAGTAAGAAATTAAGGAATCTGATATCCTGCCACAGAGCACATCCCTGCAGCAGCCTGGTTCTTTTGATGCCCTGAACCACATTCCTGTTGGCCTCATCTCCCACCTGACAGCATTTAAAATGTTCATAATAAATCCTTCATGCTGAGGGGAAGCTCCAATCTCTGCCCCTGTGACAGGGACAGGACCCAGGGAGTAGCTGGAGCTGTATCAGGGTATTCCACAATTCCATAATCGTTTCTCCTGCCTGTTGGGACATAACAGTTATTTCCTCACAGGTAATAATTTCCTCACTGGATCCCGATTTAAAAATCCTTTCCTGTGGTGACAAACCTGAACTCTGGGGCTTTGTTTTCCCCTAAGTGATCCTGGAATTCTGCTGCCTGAATTCAACTCACATCATCGCCTTTTTGGGGCGGGGACCCTGCGAAAGTGAAGCCAAAATTCGGTGCCGCCGGCCCGAGCTCCCTCTGCCGGTGCCGGTCCCGCAGCGCCCGCCCGGATCCCGCAGGGATCCCACCCAAATCCCACCCGCATCCCACCGGGATCCCATCCGCATCCCACCGGGATCCCACCCGGATCCTGCCGGGATCCCACCCGGATCCTGCCCTCATCCCACTCGCATCCCATCCTGATCCTGCCCGCATCCCGCCCGGATCCACTCCCGCATCTCACCGGGATCCCACCCGCATTTTTCTCGGATCCCATCCGGATCCAGCCTGGATCTCACCCGTGTCCCGCCTGGATCCCACCTGCATCCCACCCGGATCCCGCCAGGATCCTGCCCGCAGCCCGCTCGGATCGCACCCGGATCCCACATCCAGCCCACATCCCACCCGAATCCCGCCTGGGTCCCACCCGGACCCTGCCCGCATCCCGCTCGGATCCTGTCCGGATCCCGCATCCCGCATCCCCCCCGAATCCCTCCCGGATCCCGCCAGGATCCTGCCCGCAACCCGCTCGGATCGCACCCGGATCCCACATCCAGCCCACATCCCACCTGAATCCCGCCCGCATCCCCCCCGCATCCCCCCCGAATCCCTCCCGGGTCCCTCCCGGGTCCCTCCCGGGTCCCGCCCGCAGCTGAGCGGGATCCAGGATGCGCTTCCCGGGCGACCCCGCGGGCTCATCCCGGCTCCAGAGCAGGGGGAGCCGGGCCCTGGGCAGGTGGGCTCTCCTCGGGCCTCGCTGTGGCAGGAGCGGGGAGGGGTTTGTCCCGATCCAGGCAAAAAGGTGGCAGCAGGATCTGGAAGAGCAGATCCCCCTTGACTGAGGACTGAGCCAAGCTCAATGGGAGTGAAGAGTCCTCAGTTCCCTGTTGCTGTGTTCAGAATTGCTCTGGGGGTTTTGTTCAGGAAGTTCACTTGGGAAAACATCCCAATTTCCTCGGTAAAGTGTGTGGCTGGAATTGCCAAATCCTTTTGCACCATGAGAGGTTTTTTGGGCCTGTTCAGGCTGGAGAGGAGAAGCTGCAGGGAGAGCTCAGAGCCCCCGGCAGGGCCTGAAGGGCTCCAGCAGAGCTGCAGAGGGACTGGGGACAGGGATGGAGGGACAGCACCCAGGGAATGGCTTCCAAGTAGGATTTGATGGGATCTTGGGGATGAGGAATTGTTCCCTGGCAGGGTGGGCAGGGCTGGGATGGAATTCCATCCCTGCATCCCTGGCAGTGCCCAAGGCCAGGCTGGACACTGGGGCTGGAGCAGCCTGGGACAGTGGGAGGTGTCCCTGCCATGGCAGGGGTGACACTGGGTGGGATTTAAGGTCCCTTCCAACCCAAACCATTCCAGGATCCTTTAAGCCTCTGGTTCAGCAAACTGGCTTTTAAAACAGGAAAATGAGAAGCACACAGCCCCAGAGCTCCCAGTGACTCCAGAAGGAAGCCAGGATGTCCTGGCAGTGATGCCACAAGAAATTCAGGCAGGGACAGGACTCTGCTTCCACAGCTGCAATAACCAGAAAAATCCAAGTGAATTAAGTGAATTAAAAATCCAAGTGGATTAATCCAAGTGGATTATTTTTTTCCAGGAACTTCCACTTCATGTAGTAATTGAATTTTCTTTTCTTTTCTTCATTGGCACAGGCAGAGACAAAACTTCCAACTGATTATTGGTTTAGGCTTTTTAATTTTTTCTTCTTCTTTTGGGGAGGGATAAAACAAAGGGAGAACAGGGCTAAGAAAGGATTGTAGGACTGGACCCTAATGGAAGACCAAGATTTCCTGAGCTCTTCCAGCACTCCTTAGAGGGTGCCATCATAGAGATTCTAAATAAAATTGGGATTTTTTAAAATGTCCCCTTTTTTACCAATTTTATTAAAAAAAAAAAAAACAACATGTTGGGACTTTTAAATATCCCCTCTGTATTTTAGATTTTATTTAAAAAAAAAAATGTTGGGACTTTAAAATCTCCCTTCTTTTTTCTTTTCTTTTTTTTTTTTAATTTTCTTTTAAAAATACATGTTGGGACTTTTTAACCTCCCTTTTTTTTTTTTTTCCATTTTCTTGAAAAAATAAATTTCATTACAGTGGTCTCCCCTCCAGCTGATTCCCAGTGTTTTACAGGATGAGTTCCACATCCTGCTGCCTTCACAGCAGCCTCAAAGCCAGGTTTGAATTCTATGGAATAAGCAGCAGTGAAGTCGCTATCAAAATAAGCAGGAGCTCCCAAAAAAACCTCAAACAACCAAACAAGAGGAGTTGAATGAACTCATCAAAGACCTTTTGGAGCACTGGGGCTGGTGAATCACCACTTTTTCCCTCCCTCAGCAACTCCATCCTTGCCTGGAGCCCCGGGGAGGGCAGGTGGAGTGGGAAGGGCATGACTTCAGCAAGTTAAAAAAAAAAAAAAAACCTTCATAAAAAAAAAAAAAAAGGCAGAAAGTCAACATCACCCCAGTCATGTGATGCAAAAGAACCAATGGAGGCAGGTCCTGGAAAGGGGAACAGTTAAATTTGTAATTTGGGTTGTGTGAAACACTTCTTTGGGCCTCATAAACAACCACAGAACCACAAGTTGGGTACGGAGGCAGTCACCCAAGAGCGGGTCCGGGATATTGGTCAGCAGGGAGGGCGAATCGTTGTGCCTGCAAACCACAGGGTTTCGGAGGGTGGTAAGCATCAGCAACCACAAGCAAGCCGCTATATTTTTTTTTTTTCCCCTCCTTAAGAAACAATTTCAGAGTTCTTTGAGCAAAAGTAGCTCAGGATCCACTCCCGAGGCGCCGGGATGGAGCTGAGAGGGATGGCTGGGAGGAGGGTGGTGGCAATGACCAATCTTCACTTTGCACTCCCCAAGGTGGAAGAAACCCTAAATTCCCTCCCAGTGAAGAGAGAGTGAGTTTTAGAGAGGAAACAATGGCTTCAAACAGCATATTTGAGTCACTTCCTTCTTACCAGCACTTCTTGAGAGGTAAGTGCCATTCAGAATTTCTAAATCAATGTTTTGCTTTCCCGTGTTTCACAAAATGTATGTTTGGAGAGGATCTGGGCACTTCCTTGCAGCACATGGGGTTTTTTCCACTTCAGTTTTCTTTGAGTTGATATCTGAGCTGGCAGAAATATCATCTCCTTGCTTATCAGTGAAAGAGATTCCAGCAAGGTTTCATTGAAGCCGTTCAAACAACTGTTGCATGCTCGTGAATTTGTGCTGTTCTAAAATCCCAGAGGGCTCGGACAACTCCTGGGAATTCCTGCAGGTACAAGAGTGGCAGCTCAGGCTCCTCTTTGGTTCTTTCTGGGGACTTTTTGAGCAGCTGCCACAATGAGAAATGACAGTGCAGGGAGGCAGCAGCAAGCCCAGCCAGCAGAGCAGGATTTAGGCTGGGTTTAAGGCTCAGATTCAAAGCTTAGGAACCTGCTTAAAGTTTGCTGCATCTCACGTGGCTCGGGGAAAGGAGTGCTGGGGATGGACTGGGAGGCTCTGAGGATGCTCTGATGGCTGAAGGAGCAGCTGCAGCCCTGGAGGGGCTCCGGGGGGAATTTCAGCCAGCAATCCGTGTTGTGTCACCGGTGACCAAGAGGTTGGAACGTTCTTGTCGCGCTCTCAGCCCCCCCTGTGGAGCTGCTGCTGCTTTAGTCATGGCTCATTCACACAGCTCAGCACGAAAAACTTCTCAGCTCCCTGGGAATGAGCTTCCCAAAGAGCTCCTGGAGCTCAGCTTGTCCCTGTCCTGCAGAGAGGGGCTGTGCCCACGTGGGCGACAAGGACACGGAGCCTGGCCCAGCCTTGGCCAGGGAGCAATGGATTTGACTTTATTTTATTTTATTTTATTTTATTTTATTTTATTTTATTTTATTTTATTTTACTTTATTTTATTTTATTTTATTTTGTGTTTAAGTTGGGATTAAATGTGTGAGATGGTATTTCTTGTTTGGACTTAGATGCTTGTTAGTTTTGATCTGTGTTACAGTCTCACAAGGTGTGAGTTTTGTTGTACTAAACTTTAGTAAGTTAAAAATGGAGATGTATCTTTCTATAAGGTTTTTTAAGGATAAACTGTTATATAAGAAATTATACGTAAATTATTTTTACTTTTAACTCAATAACTACTTGCGGCTTGCAATGTGGACTTTTTAATCTAATTATACAACACTACTCAAACTCAAGAAGGTGAAGAAGAAGGTAAAGAAGGACCAGCTTCTGCTTTAAAACTTCTGTCTTGTTTTGTACATGTTATTAGATTCTAGAACTTTAAGTTTTCCACCATGTGATATTACACACATCTATTCAAACAACACACTTATAATCTTAATTCTGTTATTTAATTTTAGAAGTTTTCTCCAGGGCCTCAGGTCAATGCAGTGCTCTCTTGGGGGTCAGTGCCTGGCAGCACAGAAAGTCTGGAATTCTCAGCAGCCAGGGTTCCAAAAATGGAGCAGCACTTCAGAGCTGCTGAGAGCCCGGGCTGGCTGTGGTGAGTCAGGAGTTTATTCCCATTAATAACGGGGAATGCGGAAGAGCTGCTCCCAGCTGCTGTGTCACCCCTGGCAGCAGCTCCTGAGGGTCACAGCCTGCCCAAATCCTACCCAGCTCTGCTGTTCAAATCTATTTTTTCCCCCCTCCTCCTCCTCATAGCCGAAGTTTTTCTCCATCTTTTTCCTGGCAGGGCAGGCTGTGAGTCACCAGCACCTTGGTGCCTGGCTGGGGGAGATGCTGAGGGGTGAGCAGGAGGTGCCCAAGTGCTGCCATTGCTCAGGGAAAGGAAGCAATGCTGCTAAAATAACAAGCGGGATCTTCCTGAAATTCGTCAGCCTATTTTTTTAATTGAATTTTTTTTTTTTTTTTTTAGCTCAGCAACTGCTCGGTGTTTAGTGTGTAGCACAGGAAGGGTTCTTGAGGAAATTCTGTGTGTGTGATAAAGCCCAGAGTGAACCTCGTGGGGCTGTGCCTGTGCCAGGCCACGGGGCTTGATGGAGAGCAGGGGTCGTGTGCTTGGCAGGAACCCAAAACATTTCAGGGCAGCTGGTTGAAAACCAAGGGCTGGCTTGTCCAGAAAAGGAGGAGTTTCTTAAAGCTGCTTAATCCAGTAAGAGATTTAGCTCAACACCCCAGAATGGGGTTTATTTTTGTCCTCATTTTTGGCATTAATGTTGTTCCAGTGCCAGGATTTCGTTTTCTTTGTGGAAGGGGCTACAAGCAGGGCTAGGCTGGAAGTCACCTGCATATCTTAGGAACACCTGGAATGTTCTGGGCCAGGCTGGACTGGGCTTGGAATAACCTGGGATAGTGGGAGGTGTCCCTACCCATGGCAGGGAGTGGAATGGGACCATCTTTAAGGTCCCTTCCACCTCAAATCATTCCTGTTTTTTATATTGATATAAAATTTCCTATTCAGTTTTGACAGCCCAGGCACAAGATCCTGCAGATCTTTGTGTAAAGAAAAAACAGAAAACCTCAGGTCAAACATTTCAGTTGAGCTGTAAAACAAATGTTTCATGATTGCAAAAGAACATTGTGTGTGTGTGTGTGTGTGAACGTGGAACGGTTTTCCAGCAGTTCCCTTTTTGTTCCTTTCTCCACTCAAACGAACCCAGGGCAGTTTCAAAATCCTGGGCTCAGCAAAAGGAACGTTTGGGCTCGGGAGCAAGAAAAATAATCGTCCCTAGGGTGGGTTGTTCTCACCCTATTTCTCAACAGCCTTTGCAAAGAAACGTCCCCAGAGTGCCTCTTTTCTGCTTTTCCCGCCAAAATTTATTGCACTTTCTCCCTCAACCGAAATCGTGAAGGAAAGGGGAAAAAAAACCTTGTTTGCTCTGTGGATTTCCCTTTATCAGGCCAGGCAGCTCTGCAAGAAGGAAATCCATCATTCTTTTGGAACTTGATACTGGGTGAAAATTGGGAAAAAAGGAGGGGAATGGGGAAGCAGCAGCGTCGGTGCAGCCCCTGAGGGCAGAGGCAGGCACAGAAAGCGCGACACGTTCATGGGGTGTGGTACACCACAAAGGATGTGGCCCTCTTCCTATCACACCACACCAGCTCCCCGCTCAGGGAATGAGCAGCAGGCTGCAACCTCTGAATTCCCAACACATTCCAAGGAGAACTTTTGGGATGGGGCCTCAAAATGAGTCCTCTTGGGGGGGGGGGGGGTTCTTGTGGTAAAGAGTGACCCTAGAGGTTTTACAGGAGGACAAAATGATTGCATCACACCCCCTCCAATTTTTATTTCATTTTAGTAATTTCTAATTTTATAATCTGTAATTTTGTAATTTATAATTTTGCAATTTCTCAAGGTTGTTTCATTGTCACGATTTTAAATTTCCTGATAATTTTGCCTATGAAGGAAAACAGAACTCATCTTTTTCTGCAGCTCAGAAGAGCACCAAGTGTAATATTTTCCAGGAGGGCATTTTCCCCTCATTTTTGCTGCAAGGTTTGATTCTTTCAGTAGGAAAAGTTTTCTCCTGGTTTTGTCTTTGTGGTAATTTTTTATTAATTAATCATGGCCGTGGTGTGAAATTTGGTTGGTTTGTTATCAGCTGGGAATGAACAGCAGCACAGCAATTTTATAACATAGGAAAACAGAAAATTACAGTCTGGGTGATTTCTTCCGAGTCTTACAGTGCCAAGGAGCACCCAGGCATTGAGGGAATCTTGCCTTGTAAATGCAAAATAAAAGTGTGGTGAGTCCAAGGAAGGGCAACAAAGCTGGGAAGGGGCTGGAAAACAAATCCTGAGGGGAGCAGCTGAACTGGGGGGGCTCAACCTGGAGCGAAGGAGGCTCAGGGGGGACCTCAGTGCTCTGCACAGCTCCTGCCAGGAGGGGCAGGGAAAGGAGGAGAGGAAATGGCCTCAGATGGCACCAGGGCAGGCTCAGGTTGGAGACTGGCACAGAAAATTTCCCTGGCAGAGTGGTCAGGCCTTGGGCTGAGCTGCCCAGGGAGGTTTGGAGTCACTGAATTGTCCCAGAGCAGTCTGGATGTGGCCTTGGGGACAGGGATTGGGGTGGTGCTGGTGGGGCTGGGGTGGCACTGGGTGATCCTGGAGGTCTTGAGATGATTTAATGGAGAAGCTCTCCCTGCTCTGAAGGTTCTCCCTGGATCCAGGGACACCTGAGCACTCTGCTTCTCACTGGAAATGAGCGGCTCTGGCTTTCCTTGTGGTGGGATTCCCGTTGGAAAAGTCCTCAAGTCCCTGGTGCTGGGTGGGAGTGGAGGCTGAAGGGGTCAGGGGCTCCTTCCCATCAGCTCCAGAATTGTGGATTCCTCATCCCTGGAATGTCCCAGGCCAGGTTGGGGCACCCTGGGACAGAGGAAGGTGTCCCTACCATGGCAGGGGTGGAATGGGATGATCTTTAAATCCCTCCCAACCCAAACCAGTCTGGGATTCTCTGTTCCAGCAGCATAAATCCCCTTGTCACTGTGGAGAGAGAATTTTCCAGGCCTTTTTCAAGCTGCCTGCCCCGTACCAAAGAGTTAATTCCTGTCAGCATTATAAACCACTGACTGCAGCTTGTGAATAGGAAATTGAACTAAAGCTCATAAAAACCTTGGCTTACAAGTAGAAAAACCTTGCACAATGTCTGATTTACACAGCCTGAGCTCTTTTTTCACTTAAAAGCCTTGAGAAACATTGCGAGGCCTGAACACAGGAAGTAAAAAGTCTGACAGAGCTGAACATGCTGCTCTGGTGAGATCAAGAGATTTTATCCTGAGCCAAAATATTTCACTGAGCGTTTCAGCAGCCACACTCAGCCCAGGGATGTGTTGTGCTGAGTCTGAAAAGGATTTAGGTTCTGTCTGGCCTGCACATCCCTCAGATTGTTTTGCCTTTGCCCTTTCTCACTTGGCCATTAATTAGAGATTGTTGGGTGTGGTACCATGAGGGACCAGCTCCAGCTCTGAGGTGGAAAATGAAAGTATCTCCCCCATGCTGCCAGGGGATGCAGTAAAAACAGAAAATAAACTGCTTTTTTTTTTTTTTTTTTTTTTTTTTTTTTTGTGTGTGTGTGACCAGAAGATAATCAAGATTTAGTTTGACTGCTGAGGCGTGATCCCAAAATAACAGGATGCTTATCTTGAAATGCACGTGAAAGCCAGGGGTAGTGGCAAGTTCATGAAAGTAATTTTTGAAATTTGACTTCAGGATAAAGAATGAGTGCCCCAGTCATGCTTCTCATTGAAAATGAGCAGCTCTGGCTTTCCTTGTGGTGGGATTCCCATTGGAAAAGTCCTCAAGTCCCTGGTGCTGGGTGAGAGTGGAGGCTGAAGGGGTCAAGGGCTCACTCCCATCAGCTCCAGAATTGTGGATTATTTGAGAGGGGAGAGTCTGCACCTAAACAAGAGTGGCAAGGAAATTACTGCTGTTGGATTTAGAAATTGGATTTGAAAAGCCAAGGAGAAAGAATCCTAAGGAAGAAAGCAGATTTCTCTGGAGGTTATCCCAAAACCAGCAGAAATGTCTGACTTTGCCATCCTGCCACGTGCACACGGTACCTGCTGGGTTCCAGAGGTTTCTGCTGCACACCCAAAGGGATTCCCAGGCAGGAATGGGGATGGAGAACAAGGCTGAAAGGCATTAAATTGTACCAGGGGGGTTCATTGCCATAAAACTCCACCAAATTCAAGGCTTGAACAGAATCCTAAAAACTCCTGGATTTGTCCATACATACAAAGTAGCATGGAACTAGTTATGTTGGAAAAGCCCTTTAAGATCATCAACAATTTCTTAATAAATACCAGCCAGGTTGAGGGGGAAAAAAACCAAACCAAACCAAACAAAAAACCACAACCAACCAAAAACGAACAAACAAAGCAAGCAAACAAAAAAAAAAAAATAAAAAAAAAAAAAAAGTTTGGAAGGGTTAAATTCTCCCTTTGCCTCTCCCTGCCCCATTTCAGAGCACAAAGCAAACCCTGTTAAAGCTGGGGAAGAAAGATCTCCTGGAAGCAGCTCTGTCATCTGCCAGATGATTTGTGGCTTCCTCCAGGACATCTGGGATTGGCCATGGAGAGAGACAGGCCACGGTGACTCACTGGGCTGGGAGGACAAGAAAACATTGTCCTCC
This sequence comes from Ammospiza caudacuta, assembly GCF_027887145.1. Taxonomy (NCBI): domain Eukaryota; kingdom Metazoa; phylum Chordata; class Aves; order Passeriformes; family Passerellidae; genus Ammospiza; species Ammospiza caudacuta. The sequence continues at coordinate 120,059,740 of NC_080594.1, read as the reverse complement.
CTCCTTTTTCTGCTCTGCAGAGGCTGGGTAATATTTGGATAAACTTGAGTCAGCTGCCCAAATTGTGCAGAGATATCTCCTCTCTGAGAGGCATCGATGAGCTGTGTGGGGTGGCAGCAGTGGAGGTGACAGCAGTGCTGGTGGCTGAAGCACCTGAGATCCCACCAAGGGCTCCAGGCCGCGGGTGCCTTGGTTTGAAAAGACAGGTGTTTGATAAGGAAGGCAGGAGGCTCTGTTGAAATGAAAAAATGCAAATTGTTATAGGCTGAATTATTATGATATTGAAATTAAGGGGCAGAGATATGGGAGTGGGAATAACAGTTCTTTATTAGGAAAATTAAAAATACAAATGCAATAGTACAAACAAAAATAAAAACCACTGCCAGAGTGAGAGCAGTCCCTGTCCCCTGTGTGCCAGGGCGGTGTCCCAGCCCCATGCCAGGGGGGCTCAGCCCTCCTGCAGTGCCAGCTGTGGCTCTGCTGCAGCAGGGATCCTGCACAAGGGGGGAGTTTTCCTCTGCAGCTCCAGGGGAAGAGGCAGCTGCTCCTCTGGCAATGCCGTGGAAAGGCTGTGCTGTTGCAAGGCTTTGCAAGGGTCTTCAGGGTGAGAGAGTTAGACAAGAATCTTGGCTTCATGATCAGAAGGCTGGATTTATTATTTTATGAGACATTATGACTAATGGGAATAGAGAGAAAAGTTGAGAAGCTGCTAAGCTAAGAATAGAATAGGAATCTAATAACGAGAGAACTCTCTTTGAATCTGTCCCAGAGAACTTGGTCCCTGATTGGCCCTTCATTGTAAACATGGAACGTGGGCCAATCCCAGTTGCACCTGTTACATTCCACATCAGCAGATAACAACCGTTTACATTCTTCTTCTGGGGCCTCAGCTTCCCAGAAGAGGAAAAATCCCAAGAAAAGGATTTTTATGAAAAGATGTCGGTGACACTGTGCTGCTGTCCCAGCACCTCAGATTGGATCCAGGCAGGAATGCTTGGCTCCTCCCCTGGGCGGAGCATCTCCCCATGGGATGCTGGGATTGGATCAGCCCTGCAGGGACACTCAGTGGCCATGGACAGCAGAGATCTCCTGCAGGGAGGGTTGGCTGTGGGAGAGAGAAAGGAAAAACTGCCCCAGGAACAGCAGAGAACTGCCCCAGCTCTGACAGATGGGAATGGAACACACAGCCCCAGCCCCATCCTGCATTTCCAGCCCAGGGCAGTTGGTGAAGCCTTGCACACACCAGAATATCTTAAGGGATACTGAAATCAAGGCATGCCCCTCCTGCCAATGGTAGGAGTAGGAATTATTCAGATTCCCAATGTCATTTCCAAAATAAATGACTTTTTTTAACACTGGGATCCCAGCCAAAGCCTAGCTTTACAAACAATTTAAGTTTAATAATAACTAAATGGCTTAGTCCAGTGAAACTAATTATAGTCCAAAACATGTAATTTTCTGTAAAGATTTATTCAAAATATTGAAATAGGAGAAGGAAAAGGGCATAGAAGGACTGAGTGTGAAGTAGAGAAGGAGAGAGTGAGGGCAGCTCAGTTGGAAAATGAGTTTCCAGTTCATCCTTGCTGTTGTCTGGAGGATTCCCCACTTCTGCTGTGAGTGAAACTCTGTCAAACTGGGCAGTTTCACCTCGTGAAGATCTGTGAGAACACTTTCTCTGGCTCTGATCAATCTGGGAATTTCTGTTTCCAACCTGTAGTTTTTGTTTTGAGTTTCTGATTCCAGTGAACCCCCAAGCAGTCCAAGATGGGCTTGGGTTTTTTTTTTCTTTTGCCTCATGAATATTTTGTCTTGCAGGATGTTTTCTGTCATCTGCTTTCGTGCTGAAGCTGTGATTTTGAAAGCCCAGAAGCTGCATTTAGGTTGGGTTTTGTCTGCAGGTTGAAAGGTTTATGTGTTACAAGTCTTTCTCAGAAAGCACTGGAAGGAAACCTGAAAACCGTCAGGTTTTATGAGATCTGCTATAAACATTTCAAGCTGCTGCATTTAGGGCAAGCCCTGCCACCCTCATCAGATCAGTAGCTCAGAAGCTCTGAGCCAGCCCTTCCAGTGGCTTTTTGTGGTGTTTGAAAGGGAAAGGAGAGCTTGGGAAATCCCTGGCAGGTTCAGGGTGAAGCAGTGTGGGGCTGTGTGTCCTGTGTGACAAATGTCTGGGGCCTTCAAAGCCCCAGCACCACCTGCAGCTCTCACAAGTTCATTTTTTGTGGTGGTTTTATGGAATTCATCTGTGCTGTGACACAGCCAGACCTGCAGAGATCCACAGAATCCTGGAATTATCAAGGTGGGAAGAGATCTTCAGGATCACCCACTCCCACCATCAACAGCTTCACCCCAAACCATGACCCTAAAGGCCACATCCAGACTCTCCCTGAACATTCCCAGAGAATTCCCAGCCCTTCCAGTGGCTTTTTGTGGTGTTTGAAAGGGAAAGGAGAGCTTGGGAAATCCCTGGCAGGTTCACAGAGTGTGGGGCTGTGTGTCCTGTGTGACAAATGTCTGGGGCCTTCAAAACTCCAGCACCACCTGCAGCTCTCACAAGTTCGTTTTTACTGGTTCATTTTTTCAGCTCTCACAAGTTCATTTTTTGTGGTGGTTTTATGGAATTCACCTGTGCTGACACAGCCAGACCTGGGCCCAGAGATCCACAGAATCCTGGAATTAGCAGGGTGGGAAGAGATCTTCAGGATCACCATCAACAGATTCACCCCAAACCATAACCCCAAGGGCCACATCCAGACTCCCCCTGAACACTCCCAGAGAATTCCCAGCCCTTCCAGTGGCTTTTTGTGGTGTTTGAAAGGGAAAGGAGAGCTTGGGAAATCCCTGGCAGGTTCACAGAGTGTGGGGCTGTGTGTCCTGTGTGACAAATGTCTGGGGCCTTCAAAACTCCAGCACCACCTGCATCTCTCACAAGTTCATTTTTACTGGTTCATTTTTTCAGCTCTCACAAGTTCATTTTTTGTGGTGGTTTTATGGAATTCACCTGTGCTGTGACAGCCTGACCTGCAGAGATCCGCAGAATCCTGGAATTAGCAGGGTGGGAAGAGATCTTCAGGATCACCCACTCCCGCCATCAACAGCTTCACCCCAAGGGCCACATCCAGACTCCTCCTGAGCCCTCCCAGAGAATTCCCAGCCCCCACATCCCTCCCTCCTCCTGTCAGGAGTTGTGAAGAGCAATCATGTCCCCCCTGAGCCTCCTTTTCTCCAGACTGACCAGTTGGTGGCCACTTTGTCTCTGTCTGAGGGAATCCAGGATTTTATCCCAACATTTGGCTCTAGGACAGATCTTCCTCCCCCAAAGGAAAGGGTAGTGTGGCTGCAGGAATGGTTTTGAAGCAGTGCTGCCTTAAATCTGTCCTGGCTGTATAAAATCAGCAGTGAGAGCCCTGGGGTTCATCTCCTGCCCTCACTCAGCACCACAGCAAACCCTGACACCTGCCAGGGGGGCCTGGATGGGGCTCCCCTCACGTCCAGAAGGACATTGAGGGGCTGGAGAGTGCCCAGAGATGGGAAAAGGGGCTGGAAACACATCCTGAGGGGTGAGGGAGCGGCTGAGGGAGCTGGGGGGGCTCAGCCTGGAGAAAAGGGGATCAGGGAGAGCTCATTGCTGGAGGGGCAGTGAGGGAGGGTTGGGGAAAGTGAAAAGGGGAGAAGAAATGGCCTCAGATGGCACCAGAGCAGGCTCAGGTTGGAGACTGGCACAGAAAATTTCCCTGGCAGAGTGGTCAGGCTTTGGGCTGAGGTGCCCAGGGAGGTTTGGAGTCACTGAATTGTCCCAGAGCAGTCTGGATGTGGCCTTGGGGACAGGGATTGGGGTGGTGCTGGTGGGGCTGGGGTGGCACTGGGTGATCCTGGGGGGTTTTCCCAGCCTTAATTCTGGGATTCTGGGAAAATCCAGCCTTCAGGGCAGGTTGGATCAGTCACAGCTCTCTGATGCTCAACCTGGAGCAAAGGAGGCTCAGGGGGGACCTCAGTGCTCTGCACAGCTCCTGACAGGAGGGGCAGGGAAAGGAGGAGAGGAAATGGCCTCAGATGGCACCAGGGCAGGCTCAGGTGTTTTAAAACAGTTCCTGTGAAACTGAACAAAAAATCCTCATCCAAATTCCTTTGGTGGATCTTTTCCTGGCTGTCCCCTGGATCTCTGTGAGATGGGAACATTTGAGAGTCTCTGTTCAGGTTTTTCTGTAGAGCTTTGGGACATTTTTGTCCCTGGCAGAGTGGTCAGGCCTTGGGCTGAGCTGCCCAGGGAGGTTTGGAGTCCCTGGAATTGTCCCAGAGCAGTCTGGATGTGGCCTTGGGGACAGGGATTGGGGTGGTGCTGGTGGGGCTGGGGTGGCACTGGGTGACCCTGGGTGTCCCTTCCCACCCTGGTGATTTTGAGATTCTCATCCCCCCAGATCTGAGGGCAGAGCTCCACCCACCTCATGGGAAGGGCTTTGTATTTCGGAATTCAGTTACCAGATAATATCAGACTTCTGTAAAACACTTCTGGTTTTCAGGACCTCCATGTAAATGAGCTCTTGGGGTTCATATGAGTCAGAGGGAATAGAATTCATATCTGGAAGATAACTCAAGTTCAGACTCCATGAACAGAATTTTCAACTAAAAGAGAGTTGTTTAGATTAAATAGTAGGGAGAAATGCTTGGAATGAAATTCCTGGAGAAGCTGGAGCTGCCCCTGGGTCCCTGGAAGTGTCCAAGGGCAGCTGGACAGGGCTTGGATCCACCTGGGACAGTGGAAGGTGTCCCTGCCCATGGAGAGGGTGGAACAAGATGATCTTTAAAGTCCTTCCAACCCAAACCTTTCTGAGTCTGGATTTGTGAGCGTTGGTGAATCACTTGCTGCACAATGTGGTGGTTTCATCGCTCCAAACCCTGTGCAAGAAATTTAGTTACAACTTTTCCATCCTTTTGGCCACTTCTGAGAGGAAAAGGACCCCTCAGCCTGCAGAGTTTTCTCTTTATCAAACCTGTAAAAGTGAAAATGGACGGGGCTGAACACCCACACATTTTTCACACCAAAAAAACTTTGCACACTGAAACCAAGAGTCAGGTCTCTTATAGGAACATGAGCTTCTTCTGGCTGTCCCTTACTGGAGAAAATGATTTAATTTTCTAAATGAAGCAGGGTTTCATATGCAGCATGCCTGGAAATGAAATGTGAAGGACTTGCCAAGGTTAGAAACCAGAGAATAAACTTTTGGGGTTTAAAAGTGATGAATTGTTTAGATTTTGGAGTAATAATCAGAACTTTTAATGCTGGGGTGGTTTTCTTTTCCTCTAACAGGGATTGCAATGGAAATAGTCATTTTTGTCACCAGTTCCCCAGGGAATGGGCACAGCCTGAGGCTGCCAGAGCTCCAGGAGGGTTTGGGCAGCACTGCCAGGGATGCCCAGGGTGGGATTGTTGGGGGGTCAGGAACTGGACTTGGATAATCCTTGTGGATCCCTAAGGATAATCCATGGTTTTATAAATCCCATTTGGGATAACAAGACATTACCAACATGAAGAGAGATTTAGGGTTCCCCTGTGGGGTGAATTTGTGTCAATAAACTGATTTCTAGGCAAGGAAAGATGATTAAGAGTCACATTTTACTGGGGCAATTAAGGCAACCCAGTCTTTTGTGTACATGGAACCTGATCCAAGAGTCAGGGAAACCACTGGAAAGACCTGGCTGATGGCTTTGGGCTTTGGATGAGACCTGGGATGACTCTTGTGCTGCAGAAAAAGGTGTGGCACCAATGGGCCAGGCCAGCAGTTCCTCTTCAAACAGCTGCTTTTGGCTTTGGAGCAGAATTGTGGAATTATGGAATCGTTTGGGTTGGAAGGGACGTTAAAACTAATCCAGTGCCACCCCTGCCACGTCAGGGACACCTCCCACTGTCCCAGGCTGCTCCAGCCCCAGTGTCCAGCCTGGCCTTGGGCACTGCCAGGGATCCAGGGGCAGCCCCAGCTGCTCTGGGAATTCCATCCCAGCCCTGCCCACCCTGCCAGGCAGGAAATTGTTCCTAATATCTGATCTAAACCTGTAATTTTTCAGTGTGGAGCCATTCCCTGGGTGCTGTCCCTGCATCCCCTGGCAATTGTCTCTCTCCAGCTTTCCTGGGGCTCCTCCAGGCCCTGCAAGGCCACCCTGAGCTCAGCCCAAAGCTTCTCCTGTGCAGGTGAGCAATGCCAGCTGTGCCAGCCTTTCCTGCCAGCAGAGCTGCTCCATCCCTCTGCCCATCCTGGAACCTCCTCTGCTTTGCTCCAGCAGCTCAGTCCTGCCCTGTTTTGCTCCATTCTCAGGATGTGCTGAATAAAAAATGCCTCTGTGTGAGGCAGAGGTCCCAATTCCAGCTGCCCACCAGGGGCTTGGCTCATTTTTCCAGGTTTATTTGGAAATCCCTCTCCCAACCCTTCCCTCCTGTGACAGCTCCAAGTTTTGGGCACATCCGTGTCCCACGTGGGGAGGACAAAGCAGCTCTGGAGGCTTTGGGGTGTTCCTGCTTTGATGAAACCACCGCAGCTGGAGATCAAAAGCCCTTTTTAAACAGAAGCAGTTGGAGGTTTTCCATCTGCTCAGCTCCCTTTCAGCCTTTGCTAGAGCCTGTTCCAGGCAGAGGGAGCAGGGGAGGCTCCAGATCCCATTGTCTGAGGGGATCAGCTGTGGCACCAAGCTGGACACGGGGTCAGCCTCTGGAGCTTCAGGTTTATTAAAAAATCCCACACAGATCTTTTGTGATTTAACAGAAATTTGTGACCACATTTCAACTCATTTCCAAGGAAAATCTTCTCCCTGTCCCTTAAATTGTTTTCTGGCTGAAGTCCTTCACTGGTTAAGGTGAAGAACTTGACTATTTTAAAGCATCGCTGCACTTTTTAGTATTTTTTTTGGTGGTTTGTTTTTTCTGCAGAAAATTAAGGCCTCTCTTATTTGAAACTGCAGTTCAAAGAGGAATGAGAAATTAAAGAAATAACCTATAGAAAAACATGAGCTGTCCTATTTTAGGATGTCATTACCTGCAGCAAAGTTTCTCTCACTTCTTTCTCCTCGGTGAGAAAACAAACTACCTCGTGATTGAGGTCTGCAGGAAATGCTGCTCTTTGCAACATTTGCACCAACCAATTCACCCAAACTTTTCTAGCACATGACTTAGGTTACAAATTTTGCTGCTGATTTGCATTTCTGCAGCTGAAGACCGACCTGCTTTGAGTTATCATAAAACAAAAGCAGAAAATAAAATTACTGAGTGGATTAAAAATTTGCCTGGAAAAAAAAATCAATTTAAAATATATTTTTTTTTACCAGAATTCAGTGCAGAAAAGAGAGTGAGAAAGTCAGGAAGGGGAAGAAGTTTTTCATTGTGATTTAACCCTTGAGTAGCAAAGCCACTTTTCCTCTGCTGACCTCTGTTTGCACTGGGGGCTGCGTTTTCCAGCTGGAATGGGGAATATTCCTGACCAGCAGGAGCTGCCAGGATTTCAGGGAATGGTTTGCTGATGGAAATCTGAGGCCCAGCTGCTGACATTTGAGACACAGGTGTTTGGCGCTGCCTAAAATAAAGGAATAGAGAAAACTCCCCCAGGTTGTGCTCCCAGAATAATATACTGGCATTTTTCCAGGGTTTTTTGTTGATGGTTTTGGGGTTTTTTTGGAAGCTCAGTGTTTGAAGTCAGTCCCCCATTGTGTTATTGAATTATTGTCCTTTCCTTCACTGGTGTCTTCCCACTTAGGTTGGGGTTGGATGGATGCAGGTGGCCCAAAGAAATCCTGGTTCTGTGCCTGGCACCTGGAATTCCTCCCTTTGCTCCTGATTCCTGGAGCTTTTTTAGAAAGTCAGGAAGGGATCCTGGAATCATGGATTGGTTTGGGTTGGGAGGGACCTTAAAAACCATCTCACTTCAGCCACTTCCCACTCAGAGCTTTCCACTGTCCCAGATTGCTCCAAGTCCCATCCAGCCTGGCCTTGGATACTTCCAGGAATGGGAAAGCCACAAACTCTCTGGGATGGAAGGATTGGCTTCTCCTGGGGCTGCTGTGCACTCCTCCTCTTTAATTTCTGACTTAATGAGTCAACAGGACTGAACACACCTCCAAAGTTCCTGATTTTTTCCCAAAATCTCAAGTGCAGGACTCTGTGCACAGATCCCACTGGACCAACAGGTTCCTGTGGGATCTTAATTTCTTAATTTCCTTTTTCCAGGCTCTCCTGGAAGTTTCCTGCATGAGCCTGGGCCTGTTAATTTTGGTAGTGCAGTGACATCAACATTAATTTTGGCAACGCAGAACTCGAAAGTGGCGTGTACTGGGCGTGGGAGGGAGAAAATGGCAGGGAAACAGAGAATTATTTCTAAACTGGTTTCTTTGCTGTTACTTTTTTGCTTGAATAGATGTGAAACTTGAGAGGCAGCTTGTGTCAGAGTTCTGATGCAAGTGGTGATGTGGTAGATAAAAAGCGGGGAGGGTGTTGAGCCAAAGGCTTGGTTGGAGTCAAAATTAGAACAGGGCAGAAGTTGTGCCTCCTGTGAGGGGAATTGCTGGGCTCAGGCCCTGCCCGTGGCTCTGGGGCCATTGCTGGGCCTGGAGCAGAGCCTGGGCCTGCTCTGAGCTCTGCACACAGGGACAGCCAGGGACAGACACAGGGACAGCCAGGGACAGACACAGGGACAGCCAGGGACAGACACAGGGACAGCCACAGGGTCAGGCAGGGCTGAGGCCCCTCTCTCTCCCTGGGGCTCCTCTCCAGGCTGAGCACCCCCAGCTCCCTCAGGGCTTCCTCACAGGGTTTGTGTTCCCAGCCCCTCTCCAGCCTCGTTGTCCCCTCTGGGTGTGCTCAGTGTCCCAAGGCCCTTCCCAAACTGAGGGGCCAGAGCTGGGCACAGACTCCAGGTGTGCCCTCAGCAGTGCCCAGAGCAGGGGCAGAATGAGCTCCCTGCTCCTGGGACAGCCAGGGACAGACACAGGGACAGACACAGGGACAGACACAGGGACAGGCAGGGACAGACACAGGGACAGACACAGGGACAGCCAGGGCTGAGGCCCCTCTCACTGGGGCTCCTCTCCAGGCTGAGCAGCTCCATCTGATGCCCTGTGCAGGCTGCCCCAGAGCAGAGGCTGGGCAGAGCTCCAGAATAAAGCAGGGATTTATTCACAGCATCTCCTCCATGGATGCACCTTGGGCAGCACCAGAGCCCAGCCAGGGCTGCACCCAGGATGAACCAAAATGGCCCCAAAATGCACGGCCGGGCACGGGCTCTGTCCCTGGGATCAGTTCTGCTCCATTTGCACCTTGCAGTTCATTGTCCCATTGCAGCTTTAGCCCTGCAGTCCCACCCTGCTTGTTTTTCTCTCTCCAGCCCACGGGGTTTGTGCTCCTGGGCTGAGATTTGGGTCATTTGTCCTTGGTGCCCAGCTGGAGCAGGAATTGTTTTGTGTCCCTGCTCTGTGCACAGAGCTCAGCATCCCTGAATGTGAACCTCACACCCACACACTAAAGCAGCACAGAATGTGAAAAATTCAGAATAAAAGCTCAAACCTGAGGCATCCCAGCTCCCTCAGCCTTTCCTGGGCACGGAGCTGCTCCAGGCCCTTGCTCAGCTCCAGGAGCTCCTGGCCCTGCTGTGCTGAGGAGCCAGAGCTGGGCACAGCAGCCAGAGGTGCCCCCAGGGCTGGGCACTCCCTGACCTGGTGATGTTTCCAGGGAAATGTTGGAGAAGCACTTGGGATGGAGATGGATTGATTGGCTTGAACACTTCAGGCAATTACTCCATGGATATTAATTCCATGTAATCCGGGTGTTGTTAATGGGGGCCTTCCCCACAGCCTGTGCAAGGTGGTGAAAACCTCTCTTGCTTCTCATGAGAATTTGTCATTCTTTTTCTAGCTAAGCCGTGCTTTAGTGGGAAGTTCCACAAAGCTTTCATTGAAAATGTGCAAAGCCACTAAAAGGCTTCTCCTTGGAGGGTAAAATTTCAGATGGGAGCATCACCTGAATTCAAGCCAAGTCTGGTTTGGTGCAATTAAAAACCAGGAGATGCTGTCCTCGGCAGACCCAGATTCCCATCAGACATGGATGTGATTCTGCCTGAGGCCTCCAAAACCTGAGAGGGATTGAATCTGATGGAAGGTTTTTCCTTTCTCCAGGAATCCAAAACCTCCCTTCAGCTGGGAGGGAGCTCTGACAGAGCCTCTCAGCCACAGTTCATGAAAGCCAGAGGAACTTCAGCCCACTTCTGCTCTATCAACTTTAGTAAAGTTGGCCCACAAACCACAAGAGCTGGGGGAGGGCCAGAGACAATGAGGAGAGCTCACGCAGGCTCTGCCTCCACAAAAGCAGCCTGAGAGAAGAGTTTGCAGCTCAGTTTGGCCCCAGTGGCACCCAAAGTTAGTCAAATCCATCCTGAAATGCTCAAATTACTCTGAGAATAGGATATTCCTCATCTTCATGGATGAAGAATCAGGGAGGAATGATCAGGTTGTAAGTTCAGCAGTTCTGAGAACCTCAACTTTAAACTATCTCCCAAAAGATCTCGTGTTTACATCAAAATTCAGATTGAATCAAGCTGATGTTTTAATCAGAAATTTCCTGAGCACCACACATTATTTCAGGGCTCTAATATTGTACCTCTCCAGCTGCAATCCAGCTCAAATAAAAACCACACAGAAAATCCACAGGGAAAAGTGTTTTCCAGTTACTTTTGAGCAGCAGGAGAACTTGAAAATGCCAATAGCTGTTTCTGGACATCAAACTGGGTCCCTTCCAACTCAGGATATTCTTGATAGACTCTCTAAAATCCTCCCAGGCTCCAGCAGAGCAGGAGGTTGTTGTGGCACACAAAGAATTCATTCATGCATTTAAAATTATTTCCTTTTTATTTTTTTTTTCTTGCAGAAAAGAATTGAAAAGCAAAACTTCATTTAAAAAAATGAATTAATTCCAGAGCTACTTTTTTTTGTCCCCCTGCTCTCCCTGGTGTTGATCTGGCACTGGGAAGTTCCAGAAACACTCGCAGGGTGCAAAGCCAAAGCTGCTGTTGGAAAAGGCTCCACCTCTGGCACAGGGAATAACCTTTGCCCAGGGAATTATCAGAGCTTGGTTTGTTTTGGTTTTTTTTCCCATATCTCCCTTCTGGGTAAATTTCCAGGCTGGTGCCTCCTTGGTTGGCAGGGCAGGTTTCCCTGTGGGACAGCCCAAGTGACCCTGGAGAGCAGAACCTGCTCCTTGAGGAGCCTGAGCTGCAAAATTTGGGGCAGGGAGTGGGAATGGTGTCAGGATCCAGGGCTGGGAGGGCAGAATGCCAGAATCCCCAAATCCCCGAGGCTGGAAAAGACCTCTGAGACCCCCCAGCCCCAGCTTGCCCCATGCCCACCTTGTCCCCAGCCAGAGCGCTCAGTGCCACCTCCAGGCCTTCCTTGGTTGCTCCTTTGGCGTTTTAGAAGCATTTCCATTAATTCAGCCCTCACTCCAGCAAAGGGAGGGAGAAAATGACAGGGAAAAAGAGAATTATTTCTAAACTGGTTTCTTTGCTGTTACTTTTTCGCTTGAATAGATGTGAGACTCGAGAGGCAGCTTGTGTCAGAGCTCTGACGCAAGCGGACTGCATGGCAAAGAAATCATGGAAACCTGCATGGAATCATGGAATGGTTGGGGTTGGAAGGGACTTTTAAGGCCATTTCATCCCTGCCCCCTGCCATTGGCTCCCAAAGATTGCTCCTTGGACAATGCTCCGTTGCCTCGGACAATTCCAGGGATGGATTCCTCAATTTTTCTGTGCACACAGAGACATTCCCTTGCTGTCTCAGGGTATCACAACCCCTCCCTCAACAGCAAATTCGAGGTGGAATCATAAAAATGGAGCAAAATGAGAGCTCAGCCTCTCCCAACCGAGCCCCACCAGGACTCGGTTTTAGTTCCTCCCAGCAGGAAGGAGCTCGGCTCACACCTGCGCCCGCTTTTCCTCCAGGAAAAACCCCGAGAGGCTCCGAGCTGGCACCGAGCACCCCAAAACAGCCCTGTCCCCGGCATCCTGGGCCAGCTGCTGGCCTCTTTGGGGCATCCTGTTTGTAGGAAAACAAGTGACAGTTGCAGGAGGGTTGCGAGAGCGAGCAAACCGCAGCCCCTGCCTGCCGCTGATAAGGGCCCCGCGCTGCTCTTGCAGCAGTTCCGTCCCCGCTCCCCCCGGGGCCTTCCTGTCCCCGAGCTCTGCCCAGCTTCTTTTCAGTTATTTTGGTTTCTCAGAAGGGACAGGAGCTCTGCAGCTCGCAGGGAACGAGGGTTTGCAGCCTCCTGTGGGGCTGGAGTGGGGAAGGAGGAGGGGGGGAATAAAGGGGATTTGAAAGCGCGGACCCGTCGCGGTTTTTTGGGGTTTTGGGAGTTTGCAGCCACCTGGCAGCCTGAGGTCCCCCTGAAGAGCTTCGTTGGGCTGATCTGACCATGCTCAGAGCAGATCAGAGCTGGTGACGCAGCCCAGAAGCATTTCTGGGCTCAGGGGCCATCGTTGGGACAAAGATCTGCGTTTGTGTCTCAGGGCGATGCAGACTTTGAGATGTCACAACTCAACAGAAAGGATGAAAAAAGCGAACTTAAAATGCACCAGGGGAGGTTCTGAAAGGAGATTTGAGGGTTTTTTTTCCCACAGGAGCAGTCAGGAAGTGGAATAATTGCCCATGGTGGAGCTCATTGTCTGTGGGAGTGTTTAGGAGCCTGGATGTGGCCTTTGGGGACAGGGTTTGGTGGCACTGGATGGTCCTGGAGGGCTCTTCCCACCTGGGTGATTCTAGGATGCAGCTGCCACAGAGCAGGGTCAATGTTTGCAGACAGAAAAAGATGTGAGGAGGGGTGAAGCTGTAAAACCAAATATTGTTGCTCCTGCTTAAAAACAAACCCAAAACCTCTGTGACCTCCAGGGAAGATTTCCCCCACTCCTCTGAACGAGAGCTCTTTTCTTAGCAGCAGCAAATAATTTCTTCCCTCAAGCAAATATTATTCTTGCCATAAGAGCTGTGAAGCTCCCAGGGTGGAAGTTTCGGGGGGATCTGGAATGATTTTTCTCCTCATGAATTGCCTCTGCCTGTTCAGGTTAAATTCAGGTCTTCAGGTTCATGGGATGGTTTGGGGTGGAAGGGATTTTAGGGATCATCCCATCCTTAAAAAGCTGCCAAGGCAGGGCCACCTCCCACTGTCCCCAGTGCCCGGCCTGGCCTTGGGCACTGCCAGGGATCCAGGGGTGGAATTCCATGCCAGCCCTGCCCACCCTGCCAGGGAACAATTCCTCATGGCCAGGATCCCACCCAGCCCTGCCCTCTGGCACTGGCAGCCATTCCCTGGGTGCTGTCCCTGCATCCCCTGGCAATTGTCTCTCTGCATCTTTCTTGTCAGCTGCTTCAAGTCCTGGAATTATGTCTATTTTTATCAAAACTCTGCTATATTTTTTAATAATTTATATCTGAAAAAAAAATCCCAAAAAACAAACCCAAATCCCTCCTTCCCTGGTAGGAGATAAGGAGGTTGCAGAGTCAATATTTATTTAAGTAGCGCTAAAAAGCCCTAGATCAGAATTTATCCCCTTTAATCCAGTAAAAAAATCAGAATTGATCCCCTTTAATCCAGTAACACCTGCTCAAGGACATCCAATATCCCCCTTTTTGTTGGGATCCACTCCCAAAAGGGGGTGTGGGGGGCAGGGCTCCTGTTACAGCCAGCTGCTCCCTGCAATCCTCGGGTTTCCCAAGGAAAAAGGGAGCAGGTCACTCCTGTGCTCTCCAGGGACTTCATTTCACAGCTGGGCTGGTCAGGTTTGCTTCAAAATGGGAACTTTAGGTGGGATTTTGGGCAGGAATTGTTCCCTGGCAGGGTGGGCAGGGCTGGCATGGAATTCCACCCCTGCATCCCTGGCAGTGCCCAAGGCCAGGCTGGACACTGGGGACAGTGGGAGGTGTCCCTGCCATGGCAGGGGTGGCACTGGGTGGGATTTAAATTCCCTCCCAACCCAAATGCAGATTTCATCATTCCTGCTCTGATTCCCTCTGCCTTCCCCTGTGCTTTGAGTTCCATCCCCTCAGGACTCACTCCCTGTGTCCAGGTTCCTTCCAGAGCCATCCCTGGAGGGGATCCCTGTGCAAACCCGGCTGGGAATGGCCCCAGTGCCAGAGGGCAGGGCTGGGGGGGATCCTATTACTGCGACCTGTGTGGGTCGCTGCTGGTGAGAGAGAGACGGTGAATCTTGTATCTTGATCAGAAGGCTGAATTTATTAATATATGATATAATACATTATAGTGATACTAAATAGAATATAGAGAGAGGTTTGCAGAGCTGCTAGCTAAGCTAAGAATAGATAGAAAAGAACCCACAACAAAGCTGTGGCCAAGGACTCAGTCCCCTGGCTTGCACTGATGATTGGCCCTTAATTATAAACATAGAAAATGAGCCAATCAAGGTGAATCCTATTGCATTCCCCAGCAGCTGATAACAATTGTTTACCTTCTCTTCGGGGGCCTCTGGCCTCCCGAAGACGCAGAAATGTGAAAGAAAGGATTTCTGTGGAGAAATGTCTGTGACAGGATCCTGCCCATGAGGAATTGTTCCCTGGCAGGGTGGGCAGGGCTGGCATGGAATTCCACCCCTGCATCCCTGGCAGTGCCCAAGGCCAGGCTGGGCACTGGGGACAGTGGGAGGTGTCCCTGCCATGGCAGGGGTGGGATGGGATGATCTTTGAAATCCCTTCCAACACCAATCATCCCATGATTCCATTATTCCCTGATTCCATTATTCCCTGATTCCATTATTCCAATCTTTATAACTAAATTTACCTGCATTGCTCCTCTCTCTAAAGCAAATTCCTTACTAAAAAAATTTACATTTCAATTCTCGTTTTTCACATTTATAGGAAAACTGCATTATTTTGGAAAAACATCCCTGAATATATCCTCCAAATTAAACAGTAGGATAAAATATACAATAAAAAATCATTGTAACAATTAAAGCAATCAAAATAAACAATAAAAAATCATTATAACATCAGGAGAATCATATCAGGGTGCCTAAATCCTAAAACAAAAGAGGGAAAATCCTGCTCAATTTGATCCCACTCCTGAGCAACCCCACCGATCCCAGGGGCAGTGAGCAGTGGTGGCACTTGCAGAGGGAAAGCTGGGCTGGGATTCTGGGATTTGCCACATTAGGAGAGGAAAAAAAGGGGAAAATTAGGAGACAAAAAAAAAAAAAAAAAAAAAAAAAAAAGGCCAAATCGACTTTTAGGAGAGAAATTGCCAAATTAGGAGAGGAAAAAAAAGGGGAAAAATTATTGTTATTATTGTATTAGAGATGGCTGAATGAAGGGACACAGGCTTTAGGGTTTCCTCAGAGGGTAATAGTGAATTATTTCTTTTTAAAGACTGTTTTGAGAAAGGGGGACTTGATTGGTCTCCAATTAACGCTTCTCACACCATTGGTTAATTAGCAACAACGCCCTTCTTGGAAACATCTTACAAGTAAAGCACAAGTGTAAAACACCAGCTGCAAAGATTAAAGATTATTTTCATTTTTCCTTTCAACTTTCTCAAAGTTCTTGTGGAATAAAGTTTGGGAAAGTTTGGGGTTTTAGGGTTTGGATTGAGAGCTGAAGAGTCCCAGGAGGGAAAGCTGGGCTGGGATTCTGGGATTTGCCACATTAGGAGAGGAAAAAAGGGGGAAAATTAGGAGACAAAAATAAATGGCCAAATCGACTTTTAGGAGAGAAATTGCCAAATTAGGAGAGAAAAAAAAGGGGAAAAATTAGGAGACAAAAAAAAAAAAAAAAAAGAAGGCCTAATCGACTTTTAGGAGAGAAATTGCCACATTAGGAGAGGAAAAAAAGGGGGAAAATTAGGAGAGAAGAAAAGGGAATTTTTTTTCTTTTTCTTTTCTTATTTTTAAATTTTATTTTTAATATTGTTGTCATCTTTTATTTTCATTTTCATTTTTATGTTCGTTTTCATTTCTATTTGTATCAACAACCTCATTATTATCATCACTATCACTATTATTATCACTATTACTATGATTATTTAATTGTTAATTAATTAATAAAATATAAAGACCCTCAGAATTTTTCTGCCATAAACTTGGAGGATTTGGGGCATTCCCAGCTGATTTTAACTGAAATTACTCATTTTTGGGGGAAACAGGGACCCCAGTGATGCTCAGGATTTCCATGGGGAGTTAATAGAGGTATACAATATATAATATAGTGTCGATAATGTATAAAACATAAAAAATAAATTATAAACTAGATATTATATAAATAATATAAAATATAAACTAGAAATATTATAATTTTTATTAAAGTTTCTCTTTTATAATTTATATTATACAATATACTATAATCATAATACAATCATTAAAATAAAATGTGAAATATAAATATATAAATATAAAATTATATGTAAGATATAAAAATAAAGTATAAAATTTAAGCTATAAAACAAAAAGTATAAATATTAAAATATAATAATCATCATAGATATTCTATCTTATATTTTAAATTATAAAGTATAAAGTAAAATTTAAATATTATAATATAATAATTATTAAGATAATAGAAATTATAAATGATCATACAAATATTGCAATTTAATAATTATAATATAAATTTTATATTTTATACTTTATAAAAAATCCTGATGCTCAGGATTTCCATCAGGAGTTTATAAAAATAGATAATATATAATTTAATATATATCATCTATACTCTGTTAAATATAAAGTATAAAATATAAATATTAAAATATAATTATAGTAGATACTCTATCTTATATTTTAAAATAGAAATTATAAAGTATAAGTTATAATTTATTATTATTATTATTATTATTATTATTATTATTATTATTATTATTATATTAAAATAATATAAATTATTAAAATCAATTATAATACAAATATTACAATAGAATTATAATATGAATTTTACATTTTATACTTTATACAATATCCTGAAGCTCAGGATTTCCATGGGGAGTTTATAGAAGTAGATCGTACATCATTTAATATCTATAAAATATAAGAAATATAGTATAAAATATAAAAAATAAATATTATAGTATAATAACCATGATAGATATTCTATCTTATATTTTAAAATAGAAATTATAAAATAGAAAGTATAAATATTATAAAGCAATTATTAAGATAATATAAATTATAAATATATATATTATAATACAAATAACATAATAATTACAGTATATATTATATTATATTATTATATAATATTATATTATTATATATTATATATATAATTTATTATATTATAGTATTATAATATAATATAATATATTATATTATAATATATTATATTATAATATATTACATTATATTATATTATATTATATTATATTATATTATATTATATTATATTATATTATATTATATATATTATATATAATATAATATTATTATATTATATTATTATATATTATAATATAATATAATATATTATATTATTAATATATTATATATATTATATTATATTATATTATATTATATTATATTATATTATATTATTATATTATTATATTATTATATAATATATTATATAATATATTTATATTTAATAATTTGTATTTTCTATTTAATTTTTTTATATATTTAATTCCACATATCAATTTCATCAGCCCTATCGAATTTCTCGAGTTATTTCCCAATTTATCCCTCACATAAATTGACGAGGGCTCAGTTGGCTGCATCCTCTTTGAAATCTTTGGGATTTTTATGCAGTGCAAAGGGGAAAAAAAGAATCCATTTGTTTAGGGAAAATTTTCCTTTTTAGAGCTTGCTTAGAAATGCTAATGGCCTAAAAATGGAATTTTTAAAATCCTAAAATCTCTTTAGCTTTGAAAAAACTGGAAATGATTGCAAAAATATCCTGAATTTCTCCATTCTGAATTTTTATTCCGTGTCTTTATTCATTATTTTCTTTACAAGGGAAATCCAGACCCCCAGTGATGCTCAAGATTTCCATGGGGGGGTCAGGAACGGAGGATTCGGGGTTAGGAAATGAGGATTTGGGTTTGGAAATGAGGATTTGGGGTTTGGAAAATAGGATTTGGGGTTTGGAAATGAGGATTTGGGTTTGGAAATGAGGATTTAGGGTTTGGAAATGAGGATTTGGGGTTTGGAAAATAGGATTTGGGGTTAGGAAATGAGGATTTGGGTTTGGAAAATAGGATTTAGGGTTAGGAAATGAGGATTTGGGGTTTGGAAATGAGGATTTGGGGTTTGGAAAATAGGATTTGGGGTTAGAAATGAGGATTTGGGGTTAGGAAATGAGGATTTGGGGTTAGGAAATGAGGATTTGGGGTTAGGAAATGAGGATTTAGGGTTTGGAAATTAGGATTTGGGGTTTGGAAAATAGGATTTAGGGTTAGGAAATGAGGATTTGGGGTTAGGAAATGAGGATTTGGGTTTGGAAAATAGGATTTAGGGTTAGGAAATGAGGATTTGGGGTTTGGAAATGAGGATTTGGGGTTAGGGAATTAGGATTAGAGGTTTGGAAATGAGGATTTGGGGTTAGGAAATGAGGATTTGGGGTTAGGAAATGAGGATTTGGGATTAGGGAATTAGGATTAGGGGTTAGGAAATGAGGATTTGAGGTTAGAAATGAGGATTTAGAGTTTGGAAATGAGGCTTTGGGGTTAGGAAATTAAGTTTTGGTGTTTGGAAATTAGGATTTTGGCATTAGGAAATTAAGATTTGGGGTTTGGAAATTAGGATTTGGGATTAGGGAATTAGGATTTGGGGTTAGGAAATGAGGATCTGGGGTTTGGAAATGAGGCTTTTGGGTCAGGAAATTAAGTTTTGGGGTTTGGAAATTAGGATTTTGGGGTTAGGGAATTAAGATTTCGGGTTTGGAAATTAGGATTTGGGGTTAGGAAATGAGGATTTGGGGTTTGGAAATGGGGATTTGAGGTTAGGAAGTGAGGATTCAGGGTTTGGAACTGAGGATTTGGGGTTTGCCACTGAGGGCTGATGAGCTGAAAAGAGTGTCAAGAAATGATGGTATCCCAGAATGTGGTTGGGAAGTGAGGGTGGCTGTGGAAGTGTCCTTAAAGCTCGTCCCACTCCATGGCAGGGGCAATTTTCCCTGTCCCAGGCTGCCCCTGAATCTGGAACTGGAATTAAACACGGAGCCAAACATCCAACTGAATTAAACCCAAGATCTAAAATTTCAGGATGCCTATTTCTCATCCATGGTTTTTGAAAAGGTGGGGAGAAAGAATCCTAAATTCACCTTGAACACGCAGCCAATTATCACACTGGGTAAAACACAAGATTCAAATTTTCAAGCTGTGCCAAGGACAATTTTCCCTGTCCCAGGCTGCTCCAAACCCCAATGTCCAACCTGGCCTTGGGCACTGCCAGGGATCCAGGGGCAGCCACAGCTGCTTTGCGCACCCTGTTCCATATTTTTTCACCAAAAAACAAAAAAATAAAGCTTGGCCTTGAATGAAATTCAACGGGATCTCAAATTTCCCTTCATATTTTTGGTCACACAAAGCACTGCCGGGCCCCAGGTGCTGTGGGCAGAGCAGGGGATGATGCAGAGTCCGTCCTCTGCAGGCCAGGGCTAAAAACTCCTTGTCAAACCCCAAAAAATGCTTTTTTGTTAGGCTCACTCAAAGGCTGGATGACTCCTGCCCTGTCAGGAGCTCAGTAATTCACACTTTGTGTCTGTGTTTGCTTTTCCAGCCAGCAGCTGAGGTGTGGGCAGCGTTCTGTACTGTGTGAGAGGAGCCAGAAACAAAACAAACAAACAAACCAAATAAACCAAAAAACCATTGCTAATTATCAAGTTGCTGTGTTTTGAAAAGCCTGCAGTGGATGTTTTTCCTCTTGACCTCCTGATGTTTTCATAGAGTTGGAGACTCTAAAGGAAGCCCTGAGGGAGCTGGGGGTGCTCGGCCTGCAGAAAAGGAGACTCAGGGCTGCCCCCATCACTCTGCACAGCTCCTGAAAGGTGCCTGTGCTCACCTGGGGCTGGGCTCTTGCTCCAGCAGCACTGACACACCCAGAGCACACAGCCTCGAGCTGCACCAGGGGAAATACAGGCTGGAGAGCAGGGAAAGGTTTTTGCAGCCAGGGTGAGAAAGTTCTGGAATGGCTGCCCGGGGAGGTGGTGGAGTCCCCATGCCTGGGTGTGTTTAACAAAGCCTGGATGTGGCGCTGGGGGCCAGGGTTCAGTTGGGGCTGGGCTGCACTCAATGGTCTTGAAGGTTTCTCCCAACCCTGGGATTCTGGGAGTTCTGTAACTTCTGTGAATTCTGGGAATTGCTCTGCACAAATCCCTGACATGAGGGCACTGAGGGGAGGTTGGGCTCTGCTGCCGTGTCCCAGGGAAAGGAAGAGAGGAAATGGCCTCAAATTTAGGACGGACCTTGGGACACTGAGCACACCCAGAGGGGACAACGAGGCTGGAGAGGGGCTGGGAACACAAACGCTGTGAGGAAGCCCTGAGGGAGCTGGGGGTGCTCGGCCTGCAGAAAAGGAGACTCAGGGCTGCCCCCATCACTCTGCACAGCTCCTGAAAGGTGCCTGTGCTCACCTGGGGCTGGGCTCTTGCTCCAGCAGCACTGACACACCCAGAGCACACAGCCTCGAGCTGCACCAGGGGAAATACAGGCTGGAGAGCAGGGAAAAGGTTTTTCCAGCCAGGGTGAGAAAGTTCTGGAATGGCTGCCCGGGGAGGTGGTGGAGTCCCCATGCCTGGGTGTGTTTAACAAAGCCTGGATGTGGCACTGGGGGCCAGGGCTCAGTTGGGGCTGGGCTGGACTCGATGGTCTTGAAGGTTTCTCCCAACCCAGGGATTCTGGAATTGTGTTTGCAGGGATACAACAGGGAGAGTTTCCCACTCTGCCTTCCTGATCCCTTTGTCCTGAGCACTTCTCAATGACTCAGGCTCTGCTGATTCCAATCCTTCCCTTGGGAGACAGGGAGAGCATGTCCTGGGAAAAGGATGGGATTTGAGCTGGCCAAGGAGGGATTGGGCTGCTCTGCCTGCATCACCTCCAGTCCTGAGGGAGTTTGGAGCACCACAATTAAAAAAAAAAAAAAAAAAAGGCAACACAAAAAAAGTCAAACAAACAAAAAAAAACCTTTGGAGAACATCCAAAGGAAGGACAAAAAGATGTGAAAGAGCCTGGAGGGGAGGAGGAGCAGCTGAGGGAATGTCCCCGTGGAGAAGGTGACAGTGAGGGGAGACTCCTCAGGGGCTGCAGCTCCAGCTCTGATCCCTGCCCTGGCACAGGATCCTGGCTGGGGCTGGGCCTGCAGGGATTTAGGTTGGGTTTCAGGGCAAGGTTCTTGCCCAGAGGGTGCTGGCACTGCCCGGGGAATGGGCACGGCCCCGAGGCTGCCACAGCTCCAGGAGCTGCCAGGGATGCCCAGGCTGGGCTTGGTGGGCTCTGGGCAGGGCCAGAATTCCATGATCCTTGTGGATCCCTTCCTGTGGTCTTGACTTCTTTTCTGCCACGGTCAGGATTAAATGTGTGGGAGGGTATTTCTTGTTGGGGCTCAGATGTTTATCAGTTCTTATCTCTGTTACATCTCACAAACCCTGAGCTCTGCAGCGCTTCACTCCAACAAACTAAAAGTGGAGCCCTGTCTCTCTCTCCAAGGCCTTTGAAGGATAAACTGTCCAATTAAGAAATGAGAGTTAAATATTTTTATTTTTAACCTAATAACGAACTACTTGTGGTCTGCAATGGGGACTTTTTTATCCAATGACACAAAACCACCCAAACCCATGGAGAAGAAGGGGAAGAAGAAGGAGCAGCCTCCACCCCAAAACCTCCATCTTGCTTTCTGTCTATTCCTGTATTCTAAACCCTGAAACTCTGAGTTTCCCACCCTGTGATATCACACACTTCTGTTCAAACTCCACACCTTTAATCTCAGTTTTATTATTGAATTTTGGAAGCTTCTCCAGGGCCTCAGGTCAGTGCAGTGTTCTCCTGGGGGTCAGTGCCTGGCAGCACAGAAAGCCCAAAATTCTCACTGACCAAAGTTCCAACATCTCCCCACGCAGGCTGAAATATTTTAGAAGATGTGTTTTAAATAGAAGTGTGTAATATCACGTAATAAAAAGCTTAAAGTTTTAGAATATAGCAATATATATATAAAACAAAATGAAAATTTTAAAACAGAAGTTAGTCCTCCTTCACCTTCTTCTTCGTGAGTTTGAATAATATTGTGTAATTAGATTTAAAAATCCACATTACAAGCCACCAGTAGTTAATTATTAAGTTAAAAGCAAAAATAATTTAAGTATAATTTCTTAATTAAAAAGTTTTATATAGTTTCATAAACTGTGAGTTTTATAGTACTTTACTTCAATAAATTAAAAATGGAGTTGGATTTCTTTCTCTATAAGGCTTTTTAATGATAAACTCTTTAATTAAGAAATGATACTTAAATTATTTTCACTTTTAATTTAATAATGAACTATTCATAGCTTGTAATGTGGACTTTTTAATCTAAATACACAATATTATTCAAACTTATGAAGAATCAGGACTAGCTTCTGTTTTAAAATTTTCATTTTGTTTTATATATATATTACTGTATTCTACAACTTTAAGGTTTTTATTACGTAATATTACACACTTCTATTTAAACTACATTTTCTAAAATATTTCAGCTTGAGCCAGGGGAAAGGAAGGAGTTTCTCTTCCTATTTTTTTTTTTTTTGGACTTGGCAGATTTGTGCAGGAAATAAAATAAAAAACAAAGAGAAACTGCCTGAAGGGAAAGAGAGCAGGGGAAATTTGCTTAGAACTGGTTTTAACCCAGGTTTCAGGGATAGGTCACTGCCTGAAGTGAAAAGGAATAGAGGAAATCTTGCGTAGAGCTGCTTCTAACCCAGGTTTTAGGGAAATTTCCTGCAAATGGGGTGGAAAGCAGTGGGATGAGGCAGAGATGACCTCAGTCCATGGCTCTGCCTCTCAAGCTTTTCAACCAGCCACAGATAATTTAATTTTATAGGCAACATGTGAGAATTTAAGAGTATAAATTGAATTTAGATGTTGCTGCGACATGGTGTGGAAAGCACTGAAATTAAATCCTCAAGCCTGGAAGGGCTGGGAAGGATCAGGGAGACCTCAGAGCCGTTCCAGTGCCTAAAGGGGCTCCAAGAAAGTTCAGTCCTAAAATTGATGGGGAGTTTTGGAATCCTCTTCCATCCCTGGCTGAACAAACTGGGCTTTGTTTATCTCCCTTTATTTTTTTTTTTTTTTTTTTTGATTGGCAAGAACATGGGGTTGGCCAAGGAGGGCACAGAGCATGAGAAACCACTCAGGCCTGGTGGGGAAAAAGGTCACTGTGGTGGCTGGGGAGAGTCTGAGGGCAGGAAAATCAGAAAATCAGATTTAACTCTGGATGTGTCCAGTCTGAGAGGAAGGTTCTGTGTCAAGAGTTTGTGGAACTCAGAAAGGTTAAACCTCCTGAGTTGAGTTCAGTGTGGCTCAGGGACGAGGAGAGGTGAAAAGAAACCTGAAAATAATCCTTAAATAAATTATAAAAATATAATTATCCTTTAAAAACCCCAATTTTTCCAGTTTTATGGAGTGAACCACAGTTCTGGTAGCAGGGAGAGTTTTCTGTGCTGTCTGGGGAAGGATTTCCAGCTCAGGCTGCTGGGGAGATGCTCTAGCTCCATTCCAAAGGGGCTTCACTCCAGGCAGGACCTCTGCACCTCAGATTTGTGGGCATGTAAAAGAAAATATTAAATAATAAAAGAGCAAAAAGCCAAAAAAATCAAATTTTAGACAAGCAGTGTGCAGAGAAACCAACGCGTGGGATAAACAACTCCATTACCTCAATGTCCAGTACAAAAGTGAGGATTTATTTTATTTTCTTCCCTTTTTTTTTGTTGTTTTTTTTTCCTGTTTTTTTTTTTTTTTTTTTTTTTTTGAATGTGCAGACAAATTAAATTACTCAGAGAGGGGGGAAAATTTCAGTTTGATGTGCCTTCAGTGTGACTGAAGTCTGGATCTCCAAATGTGCTGCTTTGAGAGGCAGAAGCAGCAGTTTCCTGAGTCATAAATTGAGTCACACAGACCCCTAATGGTGTTTCCAGGACTGCAGACAAGCTCTCGAGTCAAAAACTGCAACGTTTCAAAATAAACCCGAGTTTTTGGCAGATTTCCAGGGGATTTGTAATGTCCTGTAAGAGTCGCTTCAAAGGCCCGGCTCCTGTCCCTGGCTCTGTGTGAGGACAGGGAGCTCTGGGATGTGCAGGGATGGGAATTTCAGGGTAAAAGCAGTGGGGTTGCATCCAGGGAATTCCAAAAGCTGATTATTGTACGCCAAAGCTGGGAAAATGCTCTTTCCTGAGGGGTTGGTGCAATGGAGCTGCCACTGCAAGGCCTCACACATTTGTTGGTGTAATTTCAATTAATTGAAATTATTGGCTTGATCTGCTGAGGATTTCCAGCAGCAGGGGATTATTCCTAAATCAGTGGAGAGCCCAATGGAGGGGATAAGGAGGAAAATCATCCTCAATCCCTGCAAGTGGCCAAGGCCAGGTTGGAGCAGCTCTGCTGGCAGGAAAGGCTGGCACAGCTGGCATTGCTCACCTGCACAGGAGAAGCTTTGGGCTGAGCTCAGGGTGGCCTTGCAGGGCCTGGAGGAGCCCCAGGAAAGCTGGAGAGAGACAATTGCCAGGGGATGCAGGGACAGCACACAGGGAATGGCTGCCAGTGCCAGAGGGCAGGGCTGGGTGGGATCCTGGCAATGAGGAATTGTTCCCTGGCAGGGTGGGCAGGGCTGGCATGGAATTCCACCCCTGGGTCCCTGGCAGTGCCCAAGGCCAGGCTGGGCACTGGGGACAGTGGGAGGTGTCCCTGCCATGGCAGGGGTGGCACTGGGTGGGCTTTAAATTCCCTCCCAACCCAAATGCAGATTTCATCATTCCTGCTCCGATTCCCTCTGCCTTCCCCTGTGCTTTGAGTTCCATCCCCTCAGGACTCACTCCCTGTGTCCAGGTTCCTTCCAGAGCCATCCCTGGAGGGGATCCCTGTGCAAACCCGGCTGGGAATGGCCCCAGTGCCAGAGGGCAGGGCTGGGTGGGATCCTGGCAATGAGGAATTGTTCCCTGGCAGGGTGGGCAGGGCTGGCATGGAATTCCATCCCTGCATCCCTGGCAGTGCCCAAGGCCAGGCTGGACACTGGGGACAGTGGGAGGTGTCCCTGCCATGGCAGGGGTGGGAATGAGATGATCTTTAAGATCCTTTCCAACCCAAACCATTCCATGATTCCAACTTTAGGAAACTGTCCCTGAGGCCTTTATTTTTGAATTCCAGCTGTATTTCTGAGTTTGTCCCTAAATCCTTGCTACAGTAGAGTGGGAATTTCAATTTTCTCTGTGTTGGGCAGGACATCTCTCCCAGCCTGGCAGTTTTGGGACACTGCTCATCTTCTCAGGAAAAAAGATGGGATTTTTCCTTTGCAATCCTTTTTCTAAGGCACTCAGATTATTGAGGAGAGAAACATTTTCCTAGAGCTGGGGAGGATTCCCTGAACAGTTCAGGACATTCTTCCTGCAGATATCAAAAAGGATACAAATAAAAAGGATAACAACAACTTCTTCTTCTCCTTCTCCTTCTCCTTCTCCTTCTCCTTCTCCTTCTCCTTCTCCTTCTCCTTCTCCTTCTCCTTCTCCTTCTCCTTCTCCTTCTCCTTCTCCTTCTCCTTCTCCTTCTCCTTCTCCTTCTCCTTCTCCTTCTCCTTCTCCTTCTCCTTCTCCTTCTCCTTCTCCTTCTCCTTCTCCTTCTCCTTCTCCTTCTCCTTCTCCTTCTCCTTCTCCTTCTCCTTCTCCTTCTCCTTCTCCTTCTCCTTCTCCTTCTCCTTCTCCTTCTCCTTCTCCTTCTCCTTCTCCTTCTCCTTCTCCTTCTCCTTCTCCTTCTCCTTCTCCTTCTTCTTCTTCTTCTTCTTCTTCTTCTTCTTCTTCTTCTTCTTCTTCTTCTTCTTCTTCTTTTTCTTCTTCTTCTTCTCTTCTTCCTCCTCTTCTTCTTCTTCCTGTTCCTCTTCTTCTTTTTTTCATCTTCTTTGTCTTCTTCCCCTTCTCCTTCCCCTTCTCCTTCTCCTTCCCCTTCTCCTTCTCCTTCTCCTTCTCCTTCTCCTTCTCCTTCTCCTTCTCCTTCTCCTTCTCCTTCTCCTTCTCCTTCTCCTTCTCCTTCTCCTTCTCCTTCTCCTTCTCCTTCTCCTTCTCCTTCTCCTTCTCCTTCTCCTTCTCCTTCCCCTTCTCCTTCTCCTTCTCCTCCTCATCCTCCTCCTCCCTTGTGTTAAGACCAAGCCAGGCTCTGTGTTAAGCCCTATGTTATTCCCACATCCCATAACAGAATATTCCCAGAGTTCAGCACCCCCAGTTCCCCTCCCAA
>NC_080594.1:119978321-120028321 GCF_027887145.1 Ammospiza caudacuta | reverse complement strand
TTTGGTGCCCTGCTGTGCAATGAAAAATGAAAATTCAAACCCCAAATCATTTGTGCACAGTAAACTCACGGTTGGAGTTCCTACAGAAAACCTGAGATATGTTTAAAGCAGGAAAATTGTAGAGTTAATTTGAAGTTTATCAATGATTTTTTGGTGCTTTCCAGCTGATATCTCTGTGCTATGACCTCACAAAGCACCCCAAAATCTCGTTAGCCGGGTGATTACAGTGGGTTTATTAATAACCAGCGAGTCTGGGCCACCAATTCTGTCTGTGCAGAGAAAACTGAAGATTTTTTGTGGCTTCTTTTGAAGGAAAGGCAGAAATCTGAATCATCTGGAGCTCCTTGATCTCAGTGAGTAGCACAGGGCAGACTTTGCAAAGCTGATGGATTTCATCCCCCAAACTGTCTGGGCTGAAAAGGGATTTCAGCCTCCAGCTGATCTCAATTTTCCTTCTGTTTATTTCTGTATTTATTTGCTTTGTATAAGAACTCAAAGATCCTTCACTGCTTAATGAGAGCAGATAAAGTTTCCTTAATGAAAATGACCAAAAGGCTTTGGGATGCACATTTTGTGTTCGGGAAATTAATTTCATTTATTTAGATTTTACCCAGTGAGATTCTGGCTGAAGTTTCAGGTCAAGACTGAGGTTTTTTTGCTGTGTGTTTACAACCTCAATAATTCTCATTTAGCTGTTACCTCTGTCCTTCCTTGATGTCCGAGCTCAGATTGGCTCATCCTGAATTAAACCTGGCAGGAAAGGCTGCCAGGGAAGGATTCCTGATTGATTTTCCTGCCTCTCTGGCCAGTTTTTCCAGGGTATTGTTGGGACAGTGGCTTGGAGGGATTGAATTATTCCAGGATTTTTTGGGACAGTGGCTTGGAGGGATTGAATTATTTCAAAGTTTTGTTGGGACAGTGGCTTGGAAGAATTGAATTTTTCCAGGATTTTTTGGGACAGTGTCTTGGAAGGATTGAATTATTCCAGGATTTTTGGGGACAGCGGCTTGGAGGGATAGAATCATTCCAGGAGTTTGCTGGGCCAGCGGCTTGGAGGGATTGAATTATTCCAGGATCTTTTTGGGATAGTGGCTTGGAGGGATTGAACTTCTTCAAAGTTTTGTTGGGACAATGGCTTGGAAGAATTTAATTTTTCCAGGGTTTTGTTAGGACAATGGCTTGGAGGGATTGGATTATTCCAGGAGTTTGCTGGGACAATGGCTTGGAAGGATTGAATTTTTCCAGGATTTTTTTTAGATAGTGGCTTGGAAGGAATGAATTTTTCCAGGAGTTTGCTGGGACAATGGCTTGGAAGGATTGAATTTTTCCAGGATTTTTTTTAGATAGTGGCTTGGAAGGAATGAATTTTTCCAGGAATTTGCTGAGACAGTGGCTTGGAAGGATTGAATTTTTCCAGGATTTTTTGGGATATTGGCTTGGAAGGATTGAATTATTCCAGGATTTTTTGGGACAATTTCTTGTAGGGAATTGAATTATTCCAGGGCTTTTTGGGCCAGTAGCTTGTAGGGATTGAATTATTCCAGGAGTTTGCTGGGACAGTTTCTTGTAGGGATTGAATTATTCCAGGATTTTTTTTAGGACAATGGCTTGGAAGGATTGAATTTTTCCAGGGTTTTGTTAGGACAATGGCTTGGAGGGATTGAATTATTCCAGGATTTTTTTGGGACAGTGGCTTGGAGGGATTGAGTGTCTTGGTGTACCTCTTGCTCAGGGTTTGAATGCTGCTTTAGGGTCTGGGAGAAGATTCCAGGAGGTTTTGGAGCTGGAAAAGTGGGAATGAGATGTCGGCAGCTCCCTTTGGGGCAGAGCTTTGTCCTCAGGGCGCTTCGCCCATGAGTGGCTCAGCTGTCCCTCCATGATGTGACATTTTCCTTCTTCCCACCCCACGGCCATGGTGAGAGGGGCTTTGAGGAGGTTTTCCCTGGGAATAGGTGCTGCTGGAGAAGGCAGGGACTTGTTTGTGTGATCCTGTTTGGTTGCAGAGTTGTTCCCTCATTGTGGGATCTCAGCACCTCAGGATGGAGGTGCAGAGTGGCCGAGATCACCCTTGGGGGACTCGGGAGTCCTGGAATGTTGCCAGAAGTGTCTGGTGGCTGGACTTTGATCCTACACAGGAGACGACACCTGTATGAGGACTGGGAGGATTTCACTGGGTGAATGGTGAAGGGATAAGTTAATTAGAGTGTAAAACACAGGGTTTAGGATTTTGGTACAGGGGGGTCTAAAGAAGTAAGATGGAGGAATTGGGGCGTGTCCTGTTCTTCTTCTTCTTCTTCTTGGCCTCCATCTTCTGTGGTGATGGTGGCACTTTGGGATTGGTCCTTACTAGAAGTGCACCGGTTAATAAGGGTAGAAGGTATTGGGGAAAAATGATAAATATTGTACACGTAACTTCGGGTATAAAGATAAGTGACCGCCCCGGGGGCTCTCAGTGTGCTCATGGCTGGCTGCTGTGCAGACCTCTGTCGGGCTGAAAGAAAATCTTTTAGATAAACAATTAATAAACACCGAGACCGAGACAAGATCAGAAGTCTCTCCTCGTCCTTTGAAGCGTCGGCTCTCCAAGGCCATCCCTGGGCCTTTCCAGAACACCTAAACAGCTCACAGAAAACCTTACACCTCATGAAACCCCCTGCGGTTCCTTGGGGGTGGCTCCCATGGCTGAAGCTCCCATGGGATTTTCTGTCCTATCCCTCCCTCCTCCGCTGGCTCTGCGCTCCCTTTCCACCCTGGAACTGGCTGTCACCTTCTCATATGTCCCAAAAAAAAAGGTTATTCCCAAATAAGAAATTTACCAAAAAGGTTATTGCAGCTAAGAAATTCCCAAAAATACCCGTTATTCCCAAATGCTTTGGGGGGAAAAAAGTTCTTTGGGTGTGGATTCCCCATTCCTGGAAGTGTCCAGGATGGGGCTTGGAGCAAGCTGGGGTGGTGGAGCAGGTCCTTGCCTGGAAAGGGGTGGAATTAGGTGGTGTTTAGTCCCTCCTTTCCCAAATCATTCCACGATTCCCTGATTTTTTCCCTTTCTCCCACCTGGCTGAGATCAGCCCTGCCCAGGGCAGCCAGAAATCCTCCCAGGCTGGGATTTCACATCATCCCAAAGGATGTTCAGGATCCACCTCAGACCCTTCCAGGCTGGAAATCAGGCTCAAATCTGAAAATGAGAATGAACATTGGGATGTTTTAGGATGAGCTGTGAGACCAAGTTGTGTGAAAGTAAAACTTTTTTCAAAGGCAAAAGAAATGCAGTAATTAGAAATAAGAATGCAACATGTGACAACTGGAAAGAAAGAGATCCAAACACACAGAGCAATATAAATTAAACATTAGAAAGTGTAGAAAATGGAAATAGAAAATAGAAAAATGCCCTGAGCAGGGAGGGAGAATCAGAATCTGTGGCCTCACGTCCTCCTCAGTTATTCCAAAAAGTGAGTTTGGAAACAATTGAAGAGAATTTCTCCAGCAGCAGCATCTTCTTTGTTTTCCCTGCCTGGAGTTATTTTCTGGCAATCCTTCCCCACCGGAAAAGCTGCAGACTGGAGAGTTGGATTTGCATTTTTGTTGGAGTGCCTGCACATGTCCTGCACACTGTGTTCCTTGTCAGCCTCTCAGCCCTTGTCCAAAAATCTCTGCCTGCTCCATCCAAGCACTAAAGCTGGAACCTCATCGGCTGACTTGGCTTGGGAGGGTGAAAAATGAATGGCTGTGCTGCTGGGGAGAGTTTATTATTTAAATTTTATAATAATAACTGCAGAATTTCATTATTGTTGCATTCTATTACACATAATAACTGCAGAATTTCATTATTATTACATTATATTACACAGGCAAGCACGAAACCTTTTGTAAGGAGTTTGGGTTTTCCTTCTTTTCTCTTGTTGGCATTTTATACTTTTATAACCTTTGCATTTGCCATTATAACCTTGGCATTTTATACCTTTATAACTTTTATAAAGAGTTTGGGTTTTCCTTCTTTTCTCTTATTGGTGTTTCCCCTCTTTTCTGTTGCTTTCTCTGAGGATTTTGTGCCACTCAGAGGGAAATGTGGTCTTGGTTCTGCACCAGAAATCTGCCCCAGTGATCCCTGAGGGACTTGGTCCCCCTGGGACATCTGAAAGTGGCTCCTCCACCCAGCAGGGAATCATAAAATCAAATCCCAATCATAAAATGAAATCCCCACCCAGCAGGGAATCATAAAATGAAATCCCAGACTGGTTTGGGGTTGGAAAGGACTTAAAACTCACCCAGTGCCACCCCTGCCATGGGCAGGGACACCTCTCACTGCCCCAGGGTGCTCTGCAATGAATTTTTGTTGGGAAATGACCCAAAAAATCCTTCAGGAAGGGCGGAAGAGACTCTTCCCCAGTCTCTGATACTGATTTCAGACAAGTGGAAAAAAAAAAAAAAGGTGGAAAACAAAATTACGAAGTGTGGTGGGAAGATTCCAAACCATAACAGAGGCTTTTAACAAGTCTGGAGAGGGATTTTGGAGAAGGGAATGGAGTGATGGAAAAAGGGGGAATAATTTTAAGATGGAAGATGGCAGGGCTGGATGGGATTTTGGGAATGAGGAATTGTTCCCTGGCAGGGTGGGCAGGGCTGGGATGGAATTCCATCCCTGCATCCCTGGCAGTGCCCAAGGCCAGGCTGGACACTGGGGACAGTGGGAGGGGTCCCTGCCATGTAAAGGACTTGGAATTAAATTATCTTTAAGGATTTTCCCACCCCAAACCATTCCATGACTCCATGATTAAATCAAGAGCAACATTTTAGCAAAACCCTCAGAGTTTCTATCAAGCAGGAGCTTGGCTCAGATTTGAGGGCAGCAGAAAATTTGATTTTTCAGATTTATTTCATCTTTTTCTCACCCAGCACGTTCTGAACCCATCAGGGCTCCCAAATCTGGTGTCCCAGGCCAGGTTGGACAGGGATTGAAGCCACCTGGGACAGTGGAAGGTGTCCCTGCCCATGGAATGGACTTGGAATTAAATTACCTTTCAGGATTTTTCCACCTCAAACCATTCCATGTTTCCATGATTAAATCAAGAGCAACATTCTAGAAAAATTTCTATCAAGCAGGAGCACCGCTTGGCTTGGCTTGGATTTGAGGGCAGCAGAAAACTTGATTTTTCAGATTTATTTCATCTTTTTCTCACCCAGCACATTCTGAGCCCATCAGGGCCCCCAAGTGTGGTTTCATTTCAGTTCTTTCTGAGGAAAGGAGTGGGAATTCCCAGCCCCAGCAGGGATTTTCCAGAGGCAATCATCCCCCAGCCCTGCCCGGGGTGGGACTCCAGCCAGGCCGCAGTTGGGCCCGCGATGCTTTTGGAAGGAGGCAGCTCCCAGCCTGAGGTGCCCTATCCCAAAACCAACATTCCTATTGATCCCAACCCAGAGCACATCCCTACAACATCAAATCGGCGCCCTGGGCCTGACAAAGCTCAGGATTTCCAGCTCCTGACGGGAGGATGGGGAGGGATTGGAGCACGGATTGGTCTGAGCGGCCTCACATCCCGCTGCGGAGGAGCTGGGTGTGCTCATTTTCTGGGCAAATAACCTCCAAACCCATCAGCCAAACCACAACCTGCAGCCTTTCCTCTCTTTACAGCTCCTGTATTCCCAAAATTTCAGCGTGATTTCAGGTGAGGGTTGGTTTTGGCGCTGCTGGTTTGGTTTTTTGAGGGTTTTTTTTCCTCTTTCCTTTGGGATATCCCAGCAGGGGCTGCTGTCCAACCCTGCCCTCTGCAAACACGGGGACACGTGGCTGGGGAGCAGAATAAAATGATTTAATTCAGGATTTAATTCCAGCTTTAGGCAGTGGCTTCCTCAACAAAGACCTGAGTGTGCCTGGCCCGGCCCTGCCTCAGCAGGAGCCAGGGACAGACTGACAAACCCTGCCAGGGATGCAATTCCTGGATTAATAAATCCTGCCAGGGATGGAATTCTGGGACTAAACAAACAAACCCTGCCAGGGATGCAATTCCAGGACTAAATAAATCCTGCCAGGGATGGAATTCTGGCACTAAATAGGTCCTGCCGGGAATGGAATTCCAGGATTAACAAAGCCTGCCAGGGATGGAATTTCAGGACTAAATAAAAAACCCTGCCAGGGATGCAATTCCTGGATTAATAAATCCTGCCAGGGATGGAATTCTGGGAATAAACAAACAAATCCTGCCAGGGATGGAATTCCAGAACTAACCAAATCCTTTCAGGGATGGAATTCCTGGATTAACAAACCCTGCCAGAGATGGAATTCCTGGATTAACAAATTCTCCCAGGGATGGAATTCCAGGACTAAATAAAAAACCCTGCCAGGGATGGAATTCCTGGACTAAATAAAAAACCCTGCCAGGGATGGAATTCCTGGATTAACAAACCCTGCCAGGAGTGGAATTCCTGGATTAACAAACCCTGCCAGAGATGGAATTCCTGGACTAAATAAATCCTGCCAGGGATGGAATTCCTGGATTAACAAACCCTGCCAGGGATGGAATTCCTGGACTGAACCAACCCTGCCAGGGATGGAATTCTGGGACTAAATAAACCCTACCTGGGATGGAATTCCTGGATTAACAAATCCTGCCAGGGATGGAATTCCTGGATTAAACAGATCCTGCCAGGGATGGAATTCCTGGATTAACAAATTCTCCCAGGGATGGAATTCCAGGACTAAATAAAAAATCCTGCCAGGGATGGAATTCCTGGATTAAACAGATCCTGCCAGGGATGGAATTCCTGGATTAACAAATTCTCCCAGGGATGGAATTCCAGGACTAAATAAAAAATCCTGCCAGGGTGGAATTCCTGGACTGAACCAACCCTGCCAGGGATGGAGTTGCAAGCCTTGGGAAGGGCAGGAGGAGCAGGCAGGGTCACTTTGCTGTAGTGGAGCACCCAGGGGAGTTTTGTGGGAGTTCTGCCTTTAAGCCTGGTTTATCTGCTGTTGGTTCATCCTTCAGGATAAATCCCATCCCTCCTAAATCCACTCATGCAGTTGGATTGGATTTCCCATGGAGTGTCCCTGACTCTGTCCCCACACCTGGAGGGCATCCCCACATTTTTCCTGCTTCTCCCAGCAGAAAAATCCCATTTCCCCCATCCCTGGACAGGAAAAACAGGACAAAAACAGCAGGACACAAATCTGGGAATTTCACCAGCTCAGGAAGCTCCTTCTTTGTGTGACACAGGGAGGAGAAATCCACGAGCCCATCCAAAGGTTTGGGTCATTCCTGGCTTTCCCATTTCCCAGATAAAAAAATTCCTGCACGAATCTTTCCATGGGCTGGGACACACAGAGCTTGCTTGTACTCAGGTAGCAGAGCAAATAAACTCTGCTGCTACAAAGCTGTGCCTGGAAATTTTCCCTCTCTTTGGGTTTTTTCCTCCTCTTTCTGCATTTTTCCCCCTCCTTTCCATGAATGCTGCCCCAAAGGCTCCTCCGCACCTTTTTCCACCCAAAATCTGGGATTCAGCGGTCTCTGGCAGCATCATTTTGTCACACAAACACAATATTGGTAAAGAAAGATTCATCAGTGGTGTCAAAGCACCCATTTCCTTCCTTGCTCACCCAAACTGGTTTATTCTGGTTTATTCCCTGGATATTTCTCAGCCTTGCGCTGGGAATATCCAAAATTTAACACTCTGCCAGTGCACAACATCCAGAGTGAATCCTGGATCCTCCCCATCCCACGTGGGCCTCGTTAGGAGCAGCCAGGAGAGAAAATCCAATTAAATCAGAGGCAGCTGAGGGTGTCAGCACTTGCTGCTGCAGCAGGGCCTGGGCTCTGCTCCATCCCACCGCAATTCCAGCCCAGCTGAGGATTCCAGCTGGCTCCAGGGCACAGAGCATGGAATTGTGGAGTGCTTGGGGTTGGAAGGGACATTAAAGACGGTTCCATGGGCAGGAACTCCTTCCACTGTCCCAGGTTGATTCCCACCTGTCCTGGGACATTTCCAGGCATGGAGAATCCATGAAATGTGGATGGTGACCTGCAGGTTCTGCTCCCTCTCCCATCCCTTCCCCAGGCTGGGTTTAATTTAATTTAACACATTTCATTTGGCTGTTGGGTTTAACAGATCCCACAGTCCCAGTCTGGTGTCCTGCCGTGCTCAGGAGGGAATTGCACCTGGATAAGAATTCCCAGAGGGAATCCTGAAGTCCCCAGGGTCCTGGTGGCTCTGGGCAGTGCAGGAATTGTGCCCCAGTGTCCTCACCTGCCTCTCCAAACCCTGTCCAGAGGGTGGATGATGTCTAAATGGACTAAATAAATCTGGTGGAAAAGCTGAGTTTCCTGCCTCCTTCTCCCCCTCCCAGCACATCTGGGCCGGAAGAAATTTAATTTAAGCCCTGTGTCTCTGGCACAAACAAGCAGCAGCTCCAAAGCCTCAGAAAGAGAGGAACTCTCTTAATTCCTCCATAATTCCTGCTTTTCCTGGAGCTTCCAGCTCTGGCTGCATTTGAGGGAGGGCAGCACCTCCTGTTGTGAAATGATTTGGATTTTGTAGCCTCTGAGTGGGACTGGTGCCACTTTGGGTCAGTTTATTCCTTCAGGGATCACAGGGATCCCTCCAGCCAGGCCCCAGCGGGGTTAGGAGCAAGTTTATCTTGATTTAAAGAGGGTTTATCTTGATTTGAAGTGGGTTTATCTTGATTTGAAGTGAGTTTATCTCCATTTGTGGGGCTGCAGTGGTGTTTGGGTGGCTCAAAAGAGCTCAACCCTCCAAAAGCAGTGTGGGGTAATAATTCATAATTCACATAATTCCAGCTCTGGTTAAACTTTCAACACATTTGTCCCGCAGAATTCGAGGGCACAACTCAGCTTAAGAAAGTCAGGCTTGTTCTTAGGCAGGACAGTCAGCTCAGCCTCACAGGAGAAACCCAGAATTATTTTCTTCTCTTGCCTGCCCCAGCCACATCCCTAAAATCCCACTCCAGAGGGGTTCTGCTGCTCTTGGGCTCACAGATAGGCTGGGTTTAATCAGGCTGGGGTTAAGTCTGAGCTGATAAGATCCCCCTTCCTCCAACTCCATCTCCCGTGTGTGAGCAGAGATAATCACACCGGGCTTTGTGTGCAAGATTTACTGGGAATTCACCTCAGAAGAGGAAAAACGTGGGCAAAACTCTGAATAAATCCATTTTAACACATTCTCACAACAGTTAATGAGGGCTGAGCAGGAGTTTTGGGGGTTTATGCAACTCTCAGATGAGGAAAACCCCTGCATGAGGAGTCTGGAAAGGCACAGACCAACATTTCCCAACATTTGTCAAAATTTTCTAATATTTCCCAAAATTTCTCAAAAATTTCCTAGCATTTCTCAAAAATTTCCCAGATTTTCCACACATTTCCCAGTGTTTTTAGTCCAGGAGCAGCAATCTGAGGGGAGCAGGTTCCCATTTCCCTCTGTGAATTTCATGAGGTTGTCCCAAGGTGCCAAGGCAGCAAAATTGAGGCTTGATGTAAAAAAGTAACTTCATAAATCTTCAGAATAATTCCATTTTAACACATTCTCACAACAGTTAATGAGGGCTGGGAAGAAATTTTGGGGGTTTATGCAGCTCTCAGATGAGGGCAACTCCTGCATGAGGAGTCTGGAGAGGGACAGACCAACATTTCCCAACATTTGTCAAAATTTTCTAATATTTCCCAAAATTTCTCAAAAATTTCCCAAAATTTCTCAAAATTTCCCAACTTTTCTCAAAATTTCCCAACATTTCTCGAAGTTTCCCAACATTTCCCAACATTTTTAGTCCAGGAGCAGCAATCTGAGGGGAGCAGGTTCCCATTTCCCTCTGTGAATTTCCTAAGGTTATTTCAAGGTGCCTTGGCAGCAAAATTTAGGCTTGGTGTAAAAAAGTCACTTCATAAATGTTCAGAATAAATCCATTTTAACACATTCTCACAACAGTTAATGAGGGCTGGGAAGGAATTTTGAGGGTTTATTATGTTCCAAAATTTCCCAACGTTTCCAAAAATTTCCCAACGTTTCTCAAAATTTCCCCAGATTTTTAGTCCAGGAGCAGAAATCTGAGGGGAGCAGGTTCCCATTTCCCTCTGTGCATTCCAAGAGTTATCCCAAGGTAGCAAAATTTAGGCTTGGTGTAAAAAAGGCACCTCAGAATTGTTGGGGTTGGGAGGGACCTTAATGCTCATCCCATTCCAACCCCTAATGAGGGACAATTCCATTGAAATTAGGAAGATAAATTGTTGATATTTCCCACCAAAATTCACTTTTCACCTCTCTAATAACACCCACATCCTCTTGTTTAACTTTTAGGCTCAGTTTAATCCTAATTTCTGCTCTGTTCCCTTTTTCCTGATTATTTTTGTGACCTTACCTATCACACATGGATAATCCTGGATTTCCAACCCTGCACATAAAATTGACTCTTAAGAGCAAATCCAGCTTCTGCATTTTCCACATCTTTGTGTTTTCTTCTCAGCACAGATTTTGCCATGTAAAACGAAGTGATTTTTTCCAGCCAAATCTTTGGAAAATTCTGTTCTTTGGCACAGCTTTGTGTTGTCTGATACTTTTTTTTTTTTTTTTTTAAGTTTTCATTTTCTGGAAGGGAAAACCTTCCTATGAGGAGACTTAAATTTCCATCAATCAGGAGAAAAACTGTTCCCTCTGGCATATTAGAGGTGATCTTGGAAGACAACATGAACCAGAAATAAAATCCCACATTGCTTCATTTTATATTTCAACCCTGCTTTTTGGGGGATTTTTTTCCTCCAGAAAACTCCTTTTTTTTTTTTTTTTTAAATTTTCATGGTCTTTTCAAGTTGAGGGCACTGACTGGAGGAGCCAAAACTTTGGCATATGCAGGAGGTGAGGGACAATAGGGCATCTCTCAATAAGTAAATGTTCAGGTGGTGATTTCCAGCACATAAAAGGTTGTGTGGCACCACTGGAAAGGAAAAACCATCTGGAAATGCTTCAGGCTTGGCTTTTCCTCACCTCTGGTTCGGCTTGGCCAAGGCAGGATTTGGGATTCTTGCAGAAAATTGTTGTGCAGGCAGCTTGGGGGGTATGTTTAGAACAGTAAAATGGAAATTCTCGTGGGCCAGCACCAAGGTGAGGTTGTGGTGACACTGCTGAGGGATGGGGACATGCAGAGGGACATGGACAAGCTCTGATAGTGGCAATCTCGTGAGGTTCAACAAGGCCGGGGGCTGCACTTGGGCTGGGGCAAGCCCAGGATCAATCCAGGCTGGGATGAGCAGAGGGAGCAGCCCTGGGAGAGCTGGGCCTGCCCTGGGCTGAGCCCAGATGGGATCAGGAGAGGGATTGGGATTGGGATGGGATTGGGATTGGGATGGGATTGGGATTGGGATTGGGATTGGGATTGGGATTGGGATTGGGATGGGATTGGGTTGGGATTGGGATGGGATTGGGATTGGGATTGGGATGGGATTGGGATGGGATTGGGATTGGGATTGGGATTGGGATTGGGATGGGATTGGGATTGGGATTGGGATTGGGATGGGATTGGGTTGGGATTGTGCCCCTGTGCCCTCAGGTGATTTCCCAGCTGCAGAGCTGCCCCAGCCAGGGAGGAGCTGGAGCTGCTGCAGAGCCCAGAGGAGGCTCCAGGATGGGCAGAGGATGGAGCAGCTCTGCTGGCAGGAAAGGCTGGCACAGCTGGCATTGCTCACCTGCACAGGAGAAGCTTTGGGCTGAGCTCAGGGTGGCCTTGCAGGGCCTGGAGGAGCCCCAGGAAAGCTGGAGAGAGACAATTGCCAGGGGATGCAGGGACAGCACACAGGGAATGGCTTCCAACTGATAGCAGGAAGGCTTCTATTGGATATTGGGAAGGAATTGTTCCCTGTGATGGAAATGAGGGGCTGGGATGGAATTCCATCCCTGGATCCCTGGCAGTGCCCAAGGCCAGGTCGGACACTGGGGCTGGAGCAGCCTGGGACAGTGGGAGGTGTCCCTGCCATGGCAGGGGTGGCACTGGGTGGTTTTAAGCTCCCTTCCAATGTAAACCTTCCATGATTCCATGAAAGAACATTTCTGTGGTCAATCACCCAAGAACAGGAATGTCTTTGCTCCCACTCCAGATCAGCTTTTCTCTGCTCCTGTTCTGGATTTGCCTCTGTCTGTTCCCATTCTGGATCTGTCTCTCATCTATTCCCATTCTGGATTCTCCTTTCCCTGCTCCCTCTCTGGATTCTCCTTTCCCTGCTCCTGCTCTGGATTCTCCTTTCCCTGCTCCCTCTCTGGATTCTCCTTTCCCTGCTCCTGCTCTGGATTCTCCTTTCCCTGCTCCCTCTCTGGATTCTTCTTTCCCTTTTTCCCCCCTGGATTCTCCTTTCCCTTTTCCCCCCTGGATTCTCCTTTCCCTGCTCCCTCTCTGAGATCAGGAATTGCTCAGTAGCTGCTCCTGGCTCTGGGGTGTGCCCAGAGCAGGGTTCAGGCTCTCCCTTCCCTCAGCAGGCCTGGCACCAGGCCCCGTCTGTTCTTTAATTACATTTCAACAGCTGCTTTTTATATATTTGTGTTTCCTTATTCCAACGTGGCTTAGGAAAAAAAAAAAAAAAAAAAAAAAGGGAAAAAAAAAGAGAGCAAACAATGAACAGGGTTTAAGCAAGAAACACAAAACTCTGCAACACAAGGAGCTGTCATGGCTGAGCCAAAACATTCCCAAGGAAAATGATTCCCCTCCCAGCCCCATGTCGGTGCTGATGCCAGTATGGGTGAGGTGGAAAGAAAATGGAGCAGGTTGGGGCTGGACTAAGAGCAAAGGTTTCTAACTCAGCTTGACTTGCAAAGAATCAAATGCTGTTAATTATCAGCCCCTCATCCTGACACAGCCCTGTGGGGTGGGATCGTGGCACCAGTGGAGCTTTCCAGGCCATTCCAGGGAACGCTGGGGAAACAGCAGCTCCCAGACCTTGCAGTTGGGTTTAGGGGATGGATTTGCTGCACTCGGCTTCCCCCAGCACTGCTGCCAGGTGGGGAGGGCAGCTGGGAATATCAGCTCCAGATATTGCAGATTTTTCCAGCTATGGATCCTTGGGAGAACAAACTTCTCCCCACTCCTTCAGCTCAGGGGAACCTTTCCCAGTAGCCACCTGATGATATTTTTGTTCCAGAAAAGAGTCCATGGAAAAGGCAGAATTTGGGATTCCTGAAATCAAATCCAAGGTTTTCCCTCCCTGGCCAAGCTCAGCCCCCGAGGTGGAGAGCAGAAATGTTCTTCAGAGCTTTGCTGCTGCATGAGAGGTTGTTCTGTCCTCTACATCACGTCTGGTTTGTCCCTTCCTTGTAAAAATAATCCTGTGACACCAAGGAATCTCTTGTCTTGTGTGATGGTCAGGAGAATGTGGACTTGGAGTAGGGATTTTTTGGGCTGGGAATTGTTTATAAATCATTATAGACAGCACCAGAGCCGTCCTTCTGTCGCTTCATCCAACACGTTCCTTGTGAACATGTCTGAACTTCTTTGGATTCATTTTAAATTTGGCCTCTTCAGCCTCCTATGGCAAAATTTCCAGGATTTAATTAAAATCTGTGTGAAAAAGTCATTTCAAAAAAGTTGCCTGACAGTTTTTTTGCTCTTGAGTGAATAATATTCACTCAATATATTCCTCAAAATATTCACTCAAAATATTCCTCACTTTCGTCCCTGTATTTATGATTTTATAGACCTCTTTCATATTTTTTTCTAAACATTTTGAGGCTTTTCTGGTCCCCAGGAGGAGGAGAAAATGGGATTCAAAAACATCTGGATCACAAGTGGCTACCTCACATCTGGATAAAGCGGGATGGTCGTCCCTAAATATTTGTGTAAAGGGAAATTATAAAAGCAAGCAGGGTCTGTTTCTGTTTGTTGCTGAATGATGACAGAGAGGAGCAAAAATAGATTTAAGCTGCAGTGAAAATAGGTAGGAAAACAGGAGGATAAAAAGTCCTGGCCTCCTTTCCCAAAAAGCTCCCTGTGGAACAAGTTTAGGACCGAGGCAGCCAAGTCTGGGCTGGATGTTTCCTCCTGAGGAATGTGGTGGATAATAATAAAGTCCATTAGAAGTGGCTGCAGCCCAAAGGGGATAATAAATGCAGGATTGCAGTTGTCTCCTGAAAACAAGGCTGGAACAGCACTCAGGAGCACAGGTGGTAATGAAATGCATCAAAACCCTAAAATACTTCAGGAATAAATGAGCCAAATGAGTGCAGGTATTAAAACCCAGAGCATCTCTTGCAGGAGGTGAGGCAGGAAGCTCTTCTGAGGAAAAGCTGGGTTTAAACCCTGCCAGAAAAGTTTGGTTTTATTTAAAGGAGTGAGCTCAGGCCCTGTTAACTCCCAGATCTTTGTTGTTCTTTGCTTTTACTTGCACAAGTGAAAGCAAGACAATTTCTTTCTATGGCATCGTGGCCCACAAACGGGCTCTCCACCCGTGTGCTGAGGTAGAGGGGGTTCCGCTGCTCCCAGTGGTGCCCAAAGATGGAAACAAGGGAAAGAGGGAAAACCCTTTAAAGACATCTCGTGTCCCATTCCATCCCAAATCCCACCTCGGCCCTAAACCCCCCAAGCTGGAGTGCTGCAGCCCAGAGGGAGAGAATGCCTTGCAGAGATTCTTCTTTCTTGCCCGACTTTGGGATTTCAGCAGGAATCACTTTGGCAGGTTTCAGTCCTTTTCACTGCGCCTCCTTTCGTCTCAGTCCATTTGGTCTCCCCGTTTGCAGAATTTCTTTGTTTTTTTTTTCCTTTCAACCGAGTTTGATTTGATCATTTCTGCTTTCTGGAGTGTTTGTCCCACTTTGTTCTCTGATTTCAGATTTAAACACCCCCAGCCTGGGGGTTTAGGCACTCTCAGAAGTTTCTCTGTCCCACCTTGGGCATGTTTGAGGTGAATTTCTGTCCCTGACCAAAAAAAACCCCAAATATCCCCAGCAAATTTGGAGCCAGACATCCCAAACCACTCATTCCTTTTGCTACCTTAGCACGGCACCAACCTCTGGACTTGCCTGCAATTCTTTTCAGCTTATTTGGGGAAACTTATAATTAGATTTTCCTCTTCCTCCCGCTGCCCCCTCCCAGCCCAGCTGATAAAGTGCCGTAAATCCTGGCCTGCAGCCAGCCAGGCCTGAATTGGGCTATTTTTTGCACTTTGCACCATATGTAGACAAAAAAAAAAAAAAAAAAACAAAAAAAAAAACAACAAAACTTGGGGAGAGGCAGAGTTTCTTATTCCTGGCATGCAGGAGAGTCCCTGAGAGATCTCATCTGGGCTCCTGGCACGAGTACAAAGTGGCTCTGCTTGTTTGATCTGCTGTCTTAAACTTAAATGCAAAATCTGATAATTGGGTCAGGCAGGAGAAGAACCTCGCTAATAAAGCTCTTTTCATTTCCTTTCCCAAGATTTCCTCTTTTCATCTTCATTTTCTCTCCCTCTGCCCCAGGAAGGAGCTGGAATCAGCTGGTAGCAGTGAGGCTGGATTGATGGAATTTCATTTTTTTCCCCCCCAAATCCTGCCTGTCTGTCATCCTGCTGTGCTTCCCTTGCTCTCCTGGAATATTTTCCTCAGAAATGTCTCATCTTTTACAAAACCTGGAATGCAGGGTAAACATTCCCCACAATCAGCACCTCCTTCCAAATAAAAATCATCCAGGAATTTTTCTTTGTTTTTGACCTCCAGGAATGCCTTTCATGCTATTTTTAACAACATCAGAGGTTTGGACTCCCGGGAATAAACAAATTATTGGAGTTTCCTTGCAAACCAAATGTCTGTGTAATATAAAAAGGAGAAA
This sequence comes from Ammospiza caudacuta, assembly GCF_027887145.1. Lineage (NCBI taxonomy): Eukaryota > Metazoa > Chordata > Aves > Passeriformes > Passerellidae > Ammospiza > Ammospiza caudacuta. The sequence goes on along the minus strand of NC_080594.1, from coordinate 120,012,540 downwards.
CTCCCTCATCTGAGGGATTTTTTTGGGAGCACTTTGGTTTTCTTCTAGGAATATTCAGGAACATTCATATTCAGGATCACACTTGATGGCTGTGTGATCTTGCCTAAATTCCATCCCAAAATTCCAATTTTCCATCAGCAGATGATGCAGTTTGAAAAGTCCAGAGCTATGGACATGATCAGTTTTCCTACAAAAATCCCCTCTTGCCTTTCCTCCGTGTCTCCCCCTCTAGAAATTTGGGAATTCTCTTCAAGGCAGGAAGCAGATTTGATGTTTGGGGAAGAACCAAAGTCGGTTTCTCCTCAAATAATGACCACAAACAGAGCTATAACCAGGAAATCCCAGTTTTTCCCATTTTCCAGGAGAGATTTTGGGGCTGTAGCTGTTCCTGCTCTCAAAACTGCATTTTGGGTGTATTTATGGGAAGGGTTGCCCAACTGGAATCCATCTAAGCAAAACTGGCTAATTGATTAGGAATTCCTAAATAATTCCTTGCTCAGAACTGAAACTCAGCTGCTAAAAAAGAAAGAAATCCCTCAAATCAAAGGAAAACTCTGTGGAAAACCCATCCTCAATCAAATGTATTGGAAGGGGATATTTTTAGCAGTTACATTTTCCCCATGCATTCCAAGTTCAGCTTTAAATACTTAATTCTGCATTTGGGGCTGGAGAAGGGACATTGCAGCAGCTGGGCAATTTCAGAGGAGAAAACATCAGAGCGTGGAACACAAGAGCAGAAAAATGAACTCAAAGAGCTGCCAGACACCCTCAAAATACTGAAAAATGAACTCAGGAAGAATATTCAGCTTTGCAGTTGTTAAATAAGAGAGAAAAATTATAATAAAAGGAACTCAGAGTCATTTCCAGGTGTCACCAAAATATTTTTGTAATGGTTTTTTTTTTGTGTGGGGAAGATTAAACAAACTCTTACAGCGAGGTGAGAACACGAGCAGGGATTCTCAGCAGGGTTATTTGGATTTTTTGGCAGGCAGGACAAGGCTCAGCTCCTGGGACTTTTTGTGGATTTTTTCTAGGTTTAAATATTGAGTTTAAATATTGTCATTGTCCTGCTGTGGCAGCTGTGTGGATCCAGCTCTGGACTTGGATGGGGTTTTCCTGTGTCCTGGATATTCCCTGTCTTTGTTGGAGTCTGTTTTACACCCAAAGCTGTTTCTAGTCCTATTTTCATTGTCATTCTTGCACATCCCATCCCAGGGAAAGGGAAGGGAATGGGGAAAAGAAAGGAAAAGGAAAAGGGAAAAGGAAAAGGAAAAGGAAAAGGAAAAGGAAAAGGAAAAGGAAAAGGAAAAGGAAAAGGAAAAGGAAAAGGAAAAGGAAAAGGAAAAGGAAAAGGAAAAGGAAAAGGAAAAGGAAAAGGAAAAGGAAAGTAAGGAAAAGGAGAAGCAAAAGGAGAAGGAAAAAGTAGGAGAAAGAAGAAGAAGGAGAAGGAAAGGGAAAGGGAAAGGGAAAGGGAAAGGGAAAGGGAAAGGGAAAGGGAAAAGGAAAAGGAAAAAAAGGAATTTCCTCACTGTCCAAAATCTTCCAGGAATTGCATGGCTTCAGTTCAGTTGTTAGTGTTCTTTTCATAGTACTTTTATTATTATTATTTTTATTATTACTCCAGATTCACTGGCTAGGGTTTAATTCTCCCCAGAACCCTATTTCTCCTGGATTCCTGGGTTTAGTGTTCCATCCTCCCCAGAACTCCCTTCCCTTGCCTTCCTCTGTCGGATTCTCCCAGCATTTCCCAGACTTTTCCCTGCCCTGCATTTACCAAGTGACTCAAACCCCAACTTTCACTTGCAAGGGCAGAAGCAGCAGCACCATTTTTGTACTCCAAAAAGAAATGTGACCAAAACAGCTCCTGACAGGTGACAGATCTAAAACCCACTCGACCTGGAGGCCCTGGAACAAGAGCAGCCAAATGTTCCCAGCAGTTGCTTAATGCAATTACTTGATTAGGGAAAGGCTTTTCATTTCCTAACCACGACAAGAAGAAGCAATAAAGCTGTCGATAATTTTGCAGACAGGGCTGAGGGCTGGTGGTCAGCCCTGACCACAGCTTTGCATGGTCATTAACACTTCTCCATCAGTGCACCCAGAGAAGCCTTGAGGTGCTTCAGGGATTTCAGCTGGATGGGAATGACCTTTTCCTTCAGAGCTGCCAGGATGGTTTTTAATCCCTGAATATGCAGCACATCCTGATGTTTTCCATCCACCCTCCATTTAAGTCATGTCGTGTTATTTCGAGGTGGCCAACGAGCTTTGGAGTTAAAGATGGGTCAGTGGGGAAGTTCTGATGCCTCAGGTTTGAGCTTTTCTATTTTTCAGGTTCTGTGCTGCTTTGGTGTGTGGGTCTGGGTTCACATTCAGGGATGGTGAGCTCTGGGCACAGAGCAGGGACACAAAACAATTCCTGCTCCAGCTGGGGACTGTGGTATTTTCTGGGTCCCCCATGGTTGGGAGGAATGCTGAATCTGACTCCATGTTCTTAGAAGGCTAATTTATTATTTTATGATACTATATTGTATTAAAGAATGCTATACTAAACTACACTAAAGAATAGAGAAAGGATACAGACAGAAGGCTAAAAGATACTAATGAAAACTCGTGACTCCTTCCAGAGTCCGACACAGCTTGGCCGTCAGTGGCCAATAAGTAAAAACAATTCACACGTTGGATAAACAATCTCCAAACACATCCCAAGGCAGCAAAACACAGGAGAAGCAAATGAGGTAATATTGTTTTCCTTTTTCTCTGAGGCTTCCCAGCTTCCCAGGAGAGAAATCCTGGGCAAAGGGATTTTTCAGAAAATATGACAGTGACAGGGGACCAAGAACAAATGAGCCAAATCTCAGCCCAGGAGCACAAACCCCGTGGGCTGGAGAGAGAAAAACAAGCAGGGTGGGACTGCAGGGCTAAAGCTGCAATGGGACAATGAACTGCAAGGTGCAAATGGAGCAGAACTGATCCCAGGGACAGAGCCCGTGCCCGGCCGTGCATTTTGGGGCCATTTTGGTTCATCCTGGGTGCAGCCCTGGCTGGGCTCTGGTGCTGCCCAAGGTGCATCCATGGAGGAGATGCTGTGAATAAATCCCTGCTTTATTCTGGAGCTCTGCCCAGCCTCTGCTCTGGGTCAGGTTCTCAGAGCATCAGTTCCCCCACAGAAAGTGCCAGCAAAGGGCTCCAAACCCTAAAATGCTTGTACAGAAGATTAATTCCATCAAGATAAAAAGGGATTTGTCTGTTTTAATGATGAATTTTGTAGCCAGGGATGAAGGGAGAGGTGGTGACACCGTGCTCGGCTCCAGGGCCAGCAGGGATCCATTTCCAGCTCACTTAAATTATCCTGAGGGCAAAACTGTTTTAAACCCAAAGCTGTTTCTATTCCAGTTTTCATTGGCATTCTTGCATGTCCCATCACAAGGAAAGGAAGGAAAAGGAAAAGGAAAAGGAAAAGGAAAAGGAAAAGGAAAAGGAAAAGGAAAAGGAGAAGGAAAAGGAAAAGGAAAAGGAAAAGGAAAAGGAAAAGGAAAAGGAAAAAAGGGGGAAAGGAAAAATGGTGAAAAGGGGGATGGGGGAAAGGATAAAAGGGGAAAAGGGGCAAAGGGCAGTCTCAAAATGCATCTCAAAATTGTATCCCCTGAGTATTTGCTACAGGGCAGGGATTTTGTTGTGATCAGGACGGAACCTCTGAAGGGTTCATCTCCCACCACTGTGGTGAAGGGTCTGGGGAACATGAGGAGAACATTGAGGAGAACACTGAGGAGGACATGAGGAGAACATTGAGGAGAACATTGAGGAGAACACTGAGGAGAACATGAAAAGAACATTGAGGAGAACATGAGGAGAATATGAGGAGAACATTGAGGAAAACATAAGGAGAACATTGAGGAGAACATTGAGGAGAACATGAGGAGGACATGAGGAGAACATTGAGGAGAACATTGAGGAGAACACTGAGGAGGACATGAAAAGAACATTGAGGAGAACATGAGGAGAACATGAGTAGAACATTGAGGAGAACATGAGGAGAACATGAGGAGAGCATTGAGGAGCAGCTGAGGGAAATGAGGGGGCTCAGCCTGGAGAAAAGGAGGCTCAGGGGGGACCTCAGTGCTCTGCACCATGAATGAATAAATTAAAAAAGGCTGGTGGAAGTGCATCTTATCTTAATCTTGGCTTCAAATTTCTACTGTAAATTCCTCCAGATTTTGCTCAGTTTTGCTTCTTCCCATATGCAAATTTTATGCAAATTTGGTGTTGCTTGATGTCCCCCAAACAGGCGTTTTCTGTGCAGTAACAGCCCTGATTATTCAAACTTCACTTCCTACAAAGCCCTAAAATTCAGCTTTCTGATTAAACCTTAAATCATCAAAACTGTGAGGAGTTTCTCTTCACTAAAATAGAAAGTGAACTAAATAAAGGTGAAATTGCTTCATGTGCGGTAAAACCATTGTGGAGAAGTGACTGCAATGTGGTTCTTGTTGTCATTAGTTCACATTTTGCCACCCTTTAAAGGAAGTTTTACAAACCCTCCCAACAATAATCAAGCAGCAAAGGCTTGGTCAGAAGTGTAAGTAGAAATATTTGACTTTCTTTGATGTAGGGACTCCAAAGCTTTTATTTTTTCTCTCTTTTTTTTTTTTTTTTTTTTTTCTTGGTGTCTCTACACTGGATAAGATAATTCTACAGCATGGTTCAAAATCCCAACCATAAATCAAAGGATTGAGCTGAGTTTTGTAGGACACAGAGCCAGGCTTAACCTCCTAAGCTTAACTTCCAACAGATGTTTTTCATTAAAGATCCAATCCCTGATCCCACCCCAAAATCATTGTCTGCAACCAAACATCCAACAATAAAGGCAGCAGCAGCAGCAGCTCTCCAGCCCATTAAAAACCAAGAATTGGGACATTAATCCCACTCCTATTTGGGGTGAGTGAAGTAACCTTCAAAAAGAGATTTTTGGGGATAAAGCACTGAGGGTTTTGCAGGCTGACATTTAAGAGAATTCTCCACTTTTACTGTAATCAACCAAAAAAAAAAAAAAATAGAAGCAGGGATTTTAAAAAGTTGGGCAATAAAAAGCTTGGAAACATTTAGGGAAATATCCAGATTTTAGTGGGAAATGTGTGGGTCATCTTAAGGCAGGGAAGTCAGAGAATAAATAAAGTATTTATTATAAAATTGAGTTGTGGAGAGGATACAGGTAGGGTATGTCAGCTGTGGAAATAAAATAATTATTTCCCAAGTCATGAGGAAGAAGGAAGTTTGAAGGGTTTTCACAAGTGAAATGGGGGAAATAAAATAAAAATATATAAAAAGAAAAAGAAAGTAATGTCAATAATAGTAGTAATATTAGTTAATAATAAATTTGATTTTTAAATAAAATTTAAATTAAATTAAAATAGAATAGATAATTAAAATAAAATAGATAAAAATTAAATTAAAATAAAGGAGCTACTTCAGGCTGGAAGCACTGCAGGACTGGGAGGGAGGAATTGTTTTTCTATCAGGAAAGGGGAACAGGAAAGTGTGGAAGTCAGGCTGAGCCTGTGGATCTGCTCCTGTCCTTCTCCAAGAGCAGCTTTGTTCAAACTTGAATGTTTATTAGTTTTTATTTCTGTTATAATCTTATAAGTTATGAGTTCTACAACGCTTTACTAGCAAGTCACAAAATAATATTGTTTATCTCTCTCTACAAAATCTTCTAAATATAAGCTGTCTAATTAAGAAATAACAAATTATTTTCACTTTAATTCAATAACTACCTATAATCTATAATATAAACTTTTCTATTTAATTATTCAATACTACTTTAACTCATTTTAAAAAATCTTTAAAAAACCTACTACCTTAAAGTTTTTATCTTACTTTATATATATATATTACTATATTCTAAAACTTTAAGTCTTCTACTGTATAATATTACACACTTCTATCCCAACTACACACTCATAATCTTAGTTCCATTATACAATTTAAGAATTTTCTCTACAATCTCCAATTAAATATAGTAATTTTTTTTAATCAATACCTTTTAGCTTAGTTCTACTGTACAATTTTAGAAACCTTCCCTGCAATCTCCGATTATATTTAATTAAAAAAAGATAAATCAATACCTTTTAACACAAAAAATCTGAAATTCTCAATATCTCAAATTCCAACAAAGACACATCAAACAAAGACATCCAAGGCCAGGACAACTCTTCCCACTTCTGCTTTTCCCTTTTTTGGAAGGATTTGGAGATTTTCAGCCTGAAATTAAATATAATATTTTTTTTTACCAATCGATATGATTTAACACAGAAAAAAATCTGAAATTCTCAATATCTAAAATTCCAACAAAGACACATCGAGCAAAGACGTCCAAGGCCAGGCCAACCCTTCCCACTTCTGCTTTTCCCCTTTTCAGAAGGATTTGGGGATTTCAGCCACCAGCAAAGGTGGAAATTCAAGGGAGGATCCTCCAGGTTGGATTTGGGTTTGGCAAAATCCAAAAAAACCTCCCTGGGCAGCTTTTCCCACCCTTTCCATGAGGAAATTTTTCCTAATATCGAGAATAAACCACCCCTGGCACAGCCTGAGGTGTGGTTTATTCTGGATAAACCTCCAGACCCAAAGTTGGGAATATCCATAAATCTTAGGAATGGGACACCCCACAATGCCTCTGATTTCCCCCCAGAACCTGCCAGGGAATTTCTCCTCTTCACCTTAAAAAAAATCCCAAATTCTGCCTCAGATGTGGCTGCTCCTGTTTTGGTGCCTCCAAATCCTCCAGGATCAGAAACGCTCAACAAAATTCCTTGGGATTCTTTGGGATTCCTTGGGATTCTTTGGGATTCCTTGGGATTCTTTGTGCTTCTTTGGGATTCCTTGAAATTCCTTGGGATTCTTTGGGATTCTTTGCAATTCCTTGGGATTCCTTAGGATTCCTTGCAATTCCTTGGGATTTTTGGGATTCCTTGGGATTCTTTGGGATTCCTTGCAATTCCTTGGGATTCCTTAGGATTCCTTGGGATTCCTTGGGATTCTTTGAGATTCTTTGGGATTCCTTGAAATTCCTTGGGATTCTTTGAGATTCCTTGCAATTTCTTGGGATTCCTTGAGATTCCTTGCAATTCCTTGGGATTCCTTAGGATTCCTTGCAATTCCTTGGGATTTTTGGGATTCCTTGGGATTCTTTGGGATTCCTTGCAATTCCTTGGAATTCCTTAGGATTCCTTGCAATTTCTTGGGATTCTTTGCAATTCCTTGGGATTCCTTAGGATTCCTTGCAATTCCTTGGGATTTTTGGGATTCCTTGGGATTTTTGGGATTCCTTGGGATTCTTTGGGATTCCTTGCAATTCCTTGGGATTCCTTAGGATTCTTTGCAATTCCTTGGGATTCCTTGGGATTCCTTGCAATTCCTTGGGATTCTTTGGGATTCCTTGGGATTCTTTGTGCTTCTTTGGGATTCCTTGCAATTCCTTGGGATTCTTTGAGATTCTGTGCAATTCCTTGTGATTCCTTAGGATTCCTTGAAATTCCTTGGGATTTTTGGGATTCCTTGGGATTCTTTGGGATTCCTTGCAATTCCTTGGGATTCCTTGCAATTTCTTGGGATTCCTTGAGATTCTTTGCAATTCCTTGGGATTCTTTGGGATTCCTTGCAATTCCTTGGGATTCCTTGGGATTCCTTGCAATTTCTTGGGATTCCTTGGGATTCTTTGCAATTCCTTGGGATTCCTTGGGATTCTTTCAGATTCCTTGGAAAAAGAACAGGAAATGAAAACCAGTTTGGGACATTCTGCTAAAATTCCATTTGCAGAAGGAAGTTGGGGAAACCCCACTTCTTTGGGACTATGTTTTTCCTTGGATTGCATGCTTGGAGGACATCAAGCGATACCAAATTTGCATAAAATTTGCATATGGGAAGAAGCAAAGTTGAATAAAATCTGCAGGAATTTACGGTAGGAAATTGAGGCCAAGATTAATATAAGATGCATTTCCAGCTTTTTCTAATTTATTCATTAATTTAGGGAAGGAAATGGACACGCTCAGAGTCATTCCAGGCTGAGGAAATGAGACCTCAGACAAGGGAAAAAAAATCACAATTTCATTTTTTTCCCCCCTCCATTTAACAAAAATCTGCTGGATCTTGAGTGGAATAAATGTGCAAATCAGATTATTGGAATATCCTGAGTGGGAAGCAATCCTCAAGAATCATCTAAGCCCTGCACAGACCCCAAAATCCTGCCCTGTCCTTGAGTATCTTCCAAATTAAATTAATTGACAGGATTTTTCCATGCTGGCTGTGCCAAATTACTCCATTGTTTTCCAGGTGTTTCTCAATAATCTCCATCATTTCACCAGGCACTGAAGTGAGACTGGGCTCATTAAAGCAGTGAGCCAAATTCCTAAAAAAAAATATTCCTAAAAACCAAATTCCTAAATTTTGCCTCATTTTAAGTCAGGCTTGAGAAAGGCTAAGAATGGAGCAGCTCAGGAGCTTTCCAAAATCATCTTCAAGTCTGGAAGCAACTCTGAGAAAATTCCAGTTTTACAGAAAAAAAATCCTCCTTCCCTTCCTACACTAGAAAAGTGTTTCCTTCCAAACATTTTGCAGTTTTCTTGTTAAATTCCTGCTCTCCAACACTATAAAATATAATAAAATTATGAAAACCTCTTGGAAAATGGGCCAAGTTTGTCCTCCACCGGGTTCTCAAGGATTTTTGGGGAAATTTGCTTTGTGCCTGTGGCTCCTTTTGCTGTTTCAGGTGTCCAGATAAAGATATTATTGTGATTATTAAAATATTAACGTGTATGATAGCACCATGAAAATTCCTTGATCATGGGGATAAATCAACTTTAAATTAATCCTCCACTTCAATTCTACCCAAGAGAATTGGGTTTGTTTTCCAGGAATGAGGAGTCCATGACAAACTGTGCCAGGGCCTCCCCACCCTCTGAGGAAAGGATTTCTTCCTAAAATCTCATTTAGGGCCAGTTTAAAACCCTTCCCCTTGTCCTGTCACTCTCCATCCCTTTAAAAAAATTCCTCTTAATCATTTTGAAAAGTCCTTTAAGATGCTGGAAGGTTTTTGGTCTTCCCTTCAAAACTTCACTCTGCTTTTCGTTTTCCTGTTTTCCCTCAGTGCCCAGTGCAGGGGAAAGGTTTAAATCAAATTTATTGGGGTTTTTCCAGTTGGAAACAGGGAGAGGGGAGGTGGGAGAAGAGCAGGAAGCAGATGTGGGAAGAGAATCCAAGTGAAAGTGGTGTGTGCACACATGGGAGGAGGCTGGGCTTGGCCTGGTGGGGTTTATTTTGATTTTTGGGATGTTTTGGTGACATGGGGCTGGCTGGGACATCTGTTCAGCTCAGTGTGTGGCAGGGAGTGATGTCTTTCTTTGGAGGGAGCTGCAGAAAGTCCGTGGTGATTTCTGATTCCATCTGCTTGGAAAATTCATGGAGAAGCTTCCAAGGAGTTTGACGTCTTTGTTGTGATGGGTTTAATTCTATGGTGTTTTCTGATTCCATTTGGAAAGTTCATGAAGAGTCTGGCAGGGGGTTTAATTTCTTTATTCTGGTGGGTTTCATTCTGTGGTGATTTTGGATTCCATCCAGTTGGAAAATTCATGGACAGTGTGAAAGAGGGCTTGGTCTCTTTATTCTGGTGAGTTTAATTCTCTGCTGATTTTGGATTCCACCTACTTGGAAAATCCATGGAGAAGCTGCCAAGGAGTTTGATGTCTTTGTTCTGATGGGTTTCATTCTGTGCTGATTTCTGATCCCGTTTGGAAAATTTATGGAGAAGCTTCCAGGGACTTTATCTCTTCTTATTCTGATGGGTTTCATTCTGTGGTGATTTCAGATTCCACTTGGAAAATTTATGGAGAATCTAGTAGGGGTGTTGATCACTCTTCATTATTGTGGATTTCATTCTGTGGTGATTTTGGATTCCACTTGAAAAATTCTTGGAGAAGCTTCCAGGGGGGTTCATCTCTCTGTTTATTCTGGTGGGTTTCATTCTGTGGTGATTTTGGATTCCATCCAGTTGGAAAATTCATGGACAGTGTGAAAGAGGGCTTGGTCTCTTTATTCTGGTGAGTTTAATTCTCTGCTGATTTTGGATTCCACCTACTTGGAAAATTCTTGGAGAAGCTTCCATGGGGATTCATCTCTGTTTATTCTGGTGGGTTTCATTCTGTGCTAATTTCTGATTCTATTTGCTTGGAAAATTCATGGAGAGTCTGACAGAGGGTTTGGTCTCTTTATTCTGGTGGGTTTTATTTTATGCTGATTTCTGATTCCACTTGAAAAATTGATAGAGAAGCTTCCAGGGGATTTGATCTCTCTTCATTCTGGTAGGTTTAATTCTGTGGGGATTTTGGATTCCACCTACTTGGAAAATTCACGGAGATGCTTCCAAGGAGTTTGGTCTCTTTACTCTGATGGGTTTAATTCTGTGCTGATTTCAGATTCCACTTGGAAAATTCATGGAGAATCTGGTAGGGGTGTTGATCACTCTTCATTCTGGTGGGTTTCATTCTGTGGTGATTTTGGATTCCATCCAGTTGGAAAATTCATGGACAGTGTGAAAGAGGGCTTGGTCTCTTTATTCTGATGAGTTTAATTCTCTGCTGATTTTGGATTCCACCTACTTGGAAAATTCATGGAGAAGCTGCCAAGGAGTTTGATGTCTTTGTTCTGATGGGTTTAATTCTGCGCTGATTTCTGATCCCATTTGGAAAATTTATGGAGAAGCTGCCAAGGAGTGTGATGTCTTTGTTCTGATGGGTTTTATTTTGTGCTGATTTCTGATTCCACTTGAAAAATTGATAGAGAAGCTTCCAGGGGATTTGATCTCTCTTCATTCTGGTGGGTTTAATTCTGTGGAGATTTTGGATTCCACCTACTTGGAAAATTCATGGAGAAGCTTCCAAGGAGTGTGATGTCTTTGTTCTGATGGGTTTCATTCTGTGCTGATTTCTGATCCCGTTTGGAAAATTTATGGAGAAGCTTCCAGGGACTTCATCTCTCCTTATTCTGATGGGTTTCATTCTGTGCTGATTTCAGATTCCACTTGGAAAATTCATGGAGAATCTGGTAGGGGTGTTGATCACTCTTCATTCTTGTGGGTTTCATTCTGTGGTGATTTTGGATTCCATCCACTTGAAAAATTCTTGGAGAAGCTTCCATCTCTCCTTATTCTGGTGGGTTTCATTCTGTGCTAATTTCTGATTCCATTTGCTTGGAAAATTCATGGAGAGTCTGGCAGGGGGTTTGATTTTTTTATTCTGGTGGGTTTTATTTTGTGCTGATTTCTGAATCCACTTGAAAAATTGATAGAGAAGCTTCCAGGGGATTTCATCTCTCTTTACTCTGGTGGGTTTCATTCTGTGCTGATTTTATCTTTATTCTGGTGGGTTTTTCATTCTGTGCTGATTTCTGATTCCATCTCCTTGGAAAACTCATGGAAAAGCTTCCAAGGAGTTTGATGTCTTTATTCTGATGGGTTTCATTCTGTGCTGATTTCTGATTCCACTTGGAAAGTTCATGGAGAGTCTGACTGGGGGTTTGCTCTCTTTATTCTGGTGGGTTTAATTCTGTGGTGATTTTGGATTCCATCCAGTTGGAAAATTCATGGACAGTGTGAAAGAGGGCTTGGTCTCTTTATTCTGGTGAATTTAATTCTCTGCTGATTTTGGATTCCACTTGAAAAATTCTTGGAGAGTCTGAAAGAGGGGTTGATCTCTCTTTATTCTGGTGGATTTAATTCCGTGCTAATTTCTGATTCCATCTGCTTGGAAAACTCATGGAGAGTCTGGCAGGGGGCTTGGTTTCATTGTTGTGATGGGTTTAATTCTGTGGTGATTTCTGATTCCACTTGGAAAATTCATGGAGAAGCTTCCAGGAGAGTTGATCTCTCTTCATTCTGGTGGGTTTAATTCTGTGGAGATTTTGGATTCCACCCAGTTGGAAAATTCATGGAGAAGCTTCCAAGGAGTATGGTTTCATTATTCTGATGGGTTTAATTCTGTGGTGATTTCAGATTCCACTTGAAAAATTCATGAAGAGTCTGATGGGGGGGTTGATGTCTCTTTGTTCTGGTGGGTTTAATTCTGTACTGATTTCTGATTCCATCCACTTGGAAAATTCATGGAGAAGCTTCCAGGGGGGTTCATCTCTCTGTTTATTCTGGTGGGTTTCATTCTGTGGTGATTTCTCATTCCATCCAGTTGGAAAATTCATGGACAGTGTGAAAGAGGCCTTGGTCTCTTTATTCTGGTGAGTTTAATTCTCTGCTGATTTTGGATTCCACTTGAAAAGTTCTTGGAGAGTCTGAAAGAGGGGTTGATCTCTCTTTATTCTGGTGGATTTAATTCCGTGCTAATTTCTGATTCCATCTGCTTGGAAAACTCATGGAGAGTCTGACAGAGGGTTTGTTTTCATTGTTGGGATGGGTTTAATTCTGTGGTGATTTCTGATTCCACTTGGAAAATTCATGGAGAAGCTTCCAGGAGAGTTGATCTCTCTTCATTCTGGTGGGTTTAATTCTGTGGAGATTTTGGATTCCACCCAGTTGGAAAATTCATGGAGAAGCTTCCAAGGAGTATGGTTTCATTATTCTGATGGGTTTAATTCTGTGGTGATTTCAGATTCCACTTGAAAAATTCATGAAGAGTCTGATGGGGGGGTTGATGTCTCTTTGTTCTGGTGGGTTTAATTCTGTACTGATTTCTGATTCCATCCACTTGGAAAATTCATGGAGAAGCTTCCAGGGGGGTTCATCTCTCTGTTTATTCTGGTGGGTTTCATTCTGTGGTGATTTCTCATTCCATCCAGTTGGAAAATTCATGGACAGTGTGAAAGAGGCCTTGGTCTCTTTATTCTGGTGAGTTTAATTCTCTGCTGATTTTGGATTCCACTTGAAAAGTTCTTGGAGAGTCTGAAAGAGGGGTTGATCTCTCTTTATTCTGGTGGGTTTAATTCCGTGCTAATTTCTGATTCCATCTGCTTGGAAAACTCATGGAGAGTCTGACAGAGGGTTTGTTTTCATTGTTGGGATGGGTTTAATTCTGTGGTGATTTCTGATTCCACTTGGAAAATTCATGGAGAAGCTTCCAGGAGAGTTGATCTCTCTTCATCCTGGTGGGTTTAATTCCGTGCTAATTTCTGATTCCATCTGCTTGGAAAATTCATGGAGAGTGACAGAGGGTTTGGTCTCTTTATTCTGGTGGGTTTTATTTTGTGCTGATTTCTGATTCCACTTGGAAAATTCATGGAGAAGCTTCCAGGGGGATTCATCTCTCTGTTTATTCTGGTGGGTTTCATTGTGGGACAAAAAAAAGGCTTTGCCATGGTCAGGAGTGTCTCAGAGAGCTCTCCATTGGGGGTGGTTTGGGAACCAGCTGTCCAAAACCGTGCACTTATTTTGAATCAGAGAATCCCTGAGGTTGGAAAACATCTTCGAGGTCATCGAGTCCCAGCTGTGCCCACCCCGAGCACTGAGTGCCATGTCCAGGCCTTCCTTTGACACCTCCAGGCATGGGCACCTCCGTGGGCAGCCCATTCCAATGTTTAACCACCCTTCCCATGGAAAAATTCCTGCTGGTGTCCAACCTGACCCTACCCTGCCACAGCTCCAGGCCCTTCCCTCTTGTCCTGGTGACAAGAACTCAAAAAACCCATTTATAATGAACCCACCCACCCAGGCTCTGCACAAATATTGCTCCAGGAGCCAAAGGATGCTGCTCCAGTTCCAATTCCCTTTTCCCAGTCTGCTGCTCCCTTTAAAAGCCACGATTTTCAGGCCTGGCAGAGGCACTGTCATTTTTCAATTCTGTGTTGGACTCCCCTCTGGAAATCAGGCCACTGAACTTCCCTCCTCCTGATGAGAAATGAGCCCAAACCACCCAAGGGGGTTGATTTTGTTGGTTTTTTTCCTACTTTCTCCACCTCAACAGCCCCAGCATCAGTGTATAAAATAGGGGTAACGAGTTTATTTGAGCAGAATTTATGGAAAGTTGTGCCCAGCTCTGCTGCGAACAGAGCCTGATGCTTCCAGGGGAATCAAGTGGCTCCAGAGCAGCTTTTCCAGCACTGCTGGCAATAATTAACCATTCAGACTGCACTAAAAGCTGCCTGGAGGCGGAGAGACATCTCTAGCTTGGGGATTTGCTTGAAAAAAAAAAAAAATCATCAGTCAATAACACTTTGCCGCTGCTTGGCTTTAATTCCTCCCCATTTTTCATGGATAACCTGGAAATTGGTGGTGCCCACCCAAGGTTTGTCAGTTTTTCAGGCAGCAGAGCCTTTACATTTGTGTTTTGGTGCGAAAATCCCCAACATCTGTTCCCCAGGAGATGGGGTTGCTACCAAGCCCTGCTGTCAGATTGCTCGCCAACAAGTTCCGTGCCTTCATGTGGTTTGGGTTTTGCTCTTGAAACAGTTAATTCTGCTTTATTCTTTCTCCTATAAAAGCTAATTTTAGCCAGGATCTCCTCTAATCTGAACCATTTTATGGAAGCGACGGGGCTGTTAAAAAAAAATAATAAAATTATTCAGGGAAGGGAGTACAAATGTGTAAAATAAGTGAGCACAGAGATTTTTACATCGAATCTGTGTTCACCACTCGCTCTGCGATGAGCAGGGGGAGAAGTTGCTGTAAAAAAAGATCAAGTAGGCTGCTCCAGAGACACGTGTAGTAGTAGCCACACACGGATGGACGCACACAGAGCGTCCCATGCCAGAATCAGGGCTCAAACAAGGGGATCCCAGCCCAGCTCACTGCATTTATATGGAAATTTTGTAATATTTCGGGAAAATAGGGTGCAGAAGTCACTCCAGCCACTCCCTGTCCCTCCAAGCAGGCAGAGCAAGCGTGAGCTCCACAGTGGAGCACATTCCTGATGCCAAGCATCACCTCAGGAAGGGGGAGTTTTGCTGGGCATTTCAATGGTCTCAGGATTTCAGGATTTCACCACAAAGAAATGGAGACAAACGTAAAATATTGGTTCTCACTTCTCTGCCCCTCAGCTTTAATCAGAGCATTAGAGAAAGTTCTGTGTGCAGGAACCCGCTGAGAAATCAGGCGCTGGTGAGGGGGCTGAAAGCAGCACTTCTGCAAACATTCATGGAATCGAGGAATGCTTTGGGTTGGAAGGGACATTAAAACTCACCCAGTGCCACCCCTGGCATGGCAGGGACACCTCCCACTGTCCCCAGTGCCCAGCCTGGCCTTGGGCACTGCCAGGGATGCAGGGGTGGAATTCCATGCCAGCCCTGCCAGGGAACAATTCCTCATGGCCAGGATCCCACCCAGCCCTGCCCTCTGGCACTGGCAGCCATTCCCTGGGTGCTGTCCCTGCATCCCCTGGCAATTGTCTCTCTCCAGCTTTCCTGGGGCTCCTCCAGGCCCTGCAAGGCCACCCTGAGCTCAGCCCAAAGCTTCTCCTGTGCAGGTGAGCAATGCCAGCTGTGCCAGCCTTTCCTGCCAGCAGAGCTGCTCCATCCCTCTGCCCATCCTGGAGCCTCCTCTGGGCTCTGCAGCAGCTCCAAGTCCTTTTTATATCCCAAATTCTGAACTGGGGCTTCCCTGCCTGTCTCCAGTGCAGTTTACACCTTTATTGGGAATAAAACCAGGCAGGCATGCTGTGCAAATGCACCCTGGATCTTCCCCAGAGTCACAATATTCCTCTCGCCTCTTCCTTCCAACCTTTTCCGGACATGTATAAACTTCCAAGCCTCCTTCTTCCAAAACACTTTGGGACACATCCTGCTGATTTTTCAGTTCAGTGCTGTCAAGCTGTAGCCTCAGCAATACCTGTCCTGCCCTGGATCTAATTTAGTCTGGGCTGTAAAAGAGACCACCCAGCTGCAGAAGGAAATCCTGTTATCTGCGTCCTAATTGCTAAAGGATTTTCTTCCCCGTGGAAAGGAGCCAGACGTGTGGTGGGATCCAAACCACTGAGAACTGAACAAAGACCACCAAAAATACTCCAAAAACACTCCTCCACAGGCAGCTCAAAAACAAGGAGCAGGCTGCTCTTCCCACCTCAGGAAACTGGAATTCAGCCTCCCAGTTTGACACATTTTGCACCATTCCTCATCTTTTGCTCAGTGCTGAGGGACCTGTCCTTCCTTTGGTTTTCAACTTCAGATTTCCTGGTAAAATTGGGAATAATGGATTCTTCTGATGCCTTGTGCAGGCTGCCCCAGAGCAGAGGCTGGGCAGAGCTTCACAACAAAGCAGGGATTTATTCACAGCATCTCCTCCATGGATGCACCTTGGGCAGCACCAGAGCCCAGCCAGGGCTGCACCCAGGATGAACCAAAATGGCCCCAAAATGCACGGCCGGGCACGGGCTCTGTCCCTGGGATCAGTTCTGCTCCATTTGCACCTTGCAGTTCATTGTCCCATTGCAGCTTTAGCCCTGCAGTCCCACCCTGCTTGTTTTTCTCTCTCCAGCCCACGGGGTTTGTGCTCCTGGGCTGAGATTTGGCTCATTTGTCCTTGGTGCCCAGCTGGAGCAGGAATTGTTTTGATGATTCATTTTTTAAATTTATTTTGTATATTATTATTAAGAAACCCATTGCTTTTATAGGCAGTTACCATACACTTGGACCTAACTGAAATTAAGTCTCCTTGTTCTATCTTGTTTTATATATATTATGATATTCTAAAACTCTAAGTTTTCCACCATGTGATGTTACACATTTCCATTCAAACTACATAATCCTAATTCTATCATTCATTCCTTTAATCTAAACACTATTACTATTAGTTCATGAAGAAAATACTCTTTGGTAAATAAATTCCCATAACACACTCAACATGTTCACAACAACAGGTGTGATAAGTGAAGATAAGAATTGTTTCTCTTTTTTTTAATTTATTTTCTGACAGCCTTTCCCCAGAAAGGCTTGGGAAGGTTTTGTGTGGCCAGAGAGCTGCTGCCACACACAGGAAGGGTCTTTGCATGATTTATTCCAGCAAAAGTTTATTCCAAAGGGATCAGGGACAAAGATAAAATCATTTGCCACACATTAGGAGAGGGAAAAAAGGGGAAAAGATCAGCAAGGTGGGAAATTTATGGTTTTCCCAGTGTAGGATGGGGCTTGGAGCAGCCTGGGATAGTGGAAGGTGTCTGTGGTAGTTTTGGTTTCTTTTCTTTTCCTTGGAAAATCTCCATCCTAAACCAAACTCCTCCACACTATAAACAAATATTAAAATAACTTTAGTCCTATAAAAATTTAAACAAAAAAAAAGAGGAAAAAATAATAAAATTCCTATACTCATCCAAAAAAATTTTCAAAGATAAATGATAAAAACCGTTACCTCTAAACAACTCATCTTTAAAACAATACTCTAGAAATTAAAATAACCCAAAAATACAACTATAAAAAAACTTATAAAAAATTTTAAAATTTCACAATTACAAGTTTCACCAAACAACCACTATTCATAAAAAAACCACACAAAACATATTTTTATAGAGAAGTCTCCATAATATTAACAAAAAAGACTTCTCTCCCTAAATAAACTTAAAAAAATATTTTTAAAATAGTAAACTAACTGAAATTTTAAGTTTTATTTCGTGACATTATCATTTAAAAAAATTTATAAAAAGAAAAAAATCCTAACTGTTTTATTCTAATTCTTATAACTCTTTCTTTTAATTGCTATTCATTTTTCTTTGTACCCTTTTAAAATTTTAAGCCTACTTTACCTTTCTCCTAATCCTACCTCACAAAAAATAAATAAATATATTCTAATAAAGACACTAATAATTAACCAACACTAAGCCCACCACAGTGTCCCTGGCCATGGAATGAGATTTAAAGTCCCTTCAACCCCAATGTATTCCAATTTTTTATTCTAAGTTTGAAAATAGCCATAAATCCATGAAATGTCAGTTCAGCCAAAATCTGCATTATTTCAGTGAGAGGAAAAATATTTTGACCCTAAAATTGTACCTAGCTCTGTCAAACAGGATTTCTTTAATTTTTATTCAAATTGTTGCCTCATTTTCCTACTTTTTATTGCCTGCTTGACTGGGGGAGAGGAGCAATCCTGTTTCCTGGTGGATTGGATAAATTGGATGAATTTGATAAATTGGATGAATTGGATGAATTTGATAAATTGGATAAATTGGATTAATTGGATAAATTGGATATCTGACACTGCCATCCAAGTGGCTGCTCCCACATCTTCTTCTCCTCTTGTGTCAGAAAATCAATCTGTGACTTCAGCAAAATCTTGACACTTTCTCCCCTCCACTGAGAGGGCTGTTAATAATTCATTATTATTCTCTCTTCTTCTTAAAAGTTCCATTTTTTCTGAAGATGTCTGTTGAGTTTTAGCTCCTTTTTGCCAAGGTCAGGATTAAATGTGTGGGAGGGTATTTCTTGTTGGCACTCAGATGTTTATCAGTTCTTATCTCTGTCACAGTCTCACAAACCCTGAGCTCTGCAGCGCTTCACTCCAACAAACTAAAAATGGAGCCCTGTCTCTCTCTCCAAGGCCTTTGAAGGATAAACTGTCCAGCTGAGAAATGAGAGTTAAATATTTTTATTTTTAACCTAATAACGAACTACTTGTGGTCTGCAATGGGGACTTTTTTGTCCAATGACACAAAACCACCCAAACCCATGGAGAAGGAGGGGAAGAAGAAGGAGCAGCCTCCACCCCAAAACCTCCATCTTGCTTTCTATCTATTCCTGTATTCTAAACCCTGAAACTCTGAGTTTCCCACCCTGTGATATCACACACTTCTGTTCAAACTCCACCCCCACAATCCCAGCTCTGTCATTCCATTCTGGAAGCTTCTCCAGGGCCTCAGGTCAATGCAGTGTTCTCTTGGGCCTTTTAACCCAAAAAAGTCTAAAGTTCTCACTAACCAGGGTTCCACCACCTCCCCTCCACAGAGGGGGCTGTTAATAATTCATTATTATTCTTTCTTCTTCCCCAAAACTCTTTTTTTTTTTTTTTTTTGTGAAGATTAATACCCCACAAAACTTTGGTGATAAATAAGTTGGAGGGTGGAGGTTGTTTCGCCGTGTGAGGCTCTGCACACAAAAGTGAAGCCAGCTAACTCAGTGATTGCACAAACAGGATGGTGTGGGGCAAATTAATTTCCTGTAGCAGCTTCTCGAGCTGGTGACAACGCTGAGGGTGGGGAAGAAATGTTCTGATATTCTTGACAAACAGGAGATGAAAACGGCAGGATTTTTGGGCGTGAATGTGGAGAAAAATCAGTGGAAAAGGCAGCAGAAAATCCAGTAAAAGCACTTGCAGCTCCCTGCAAGCCATTTCACATAAAATATCAATTAAAATCCACTTTTAGGGGAGAGTTGCTCTGCTCCTTAATAATTTTTCTGTGGTGGTTCATAGAAAAGGAAAGAAGGAGGAAAAATCTCTTAGAGAACAGGAGCCGAGCAGTGTTCAACACGTGAAGCACCCTGGAACACATAAAAATAGGGATGTGACCTCCTAAGTTATCCATGATGGGATTCCCTATATCAAAGCAGAGATCACAGGCAAGTAAATTCATATCCTCTATAAAAAATGGGAATTTTTCCAGGAGTTTCCCTCATCTATCCAGGGCAGAGCTTTCAAGCCTAAGCTATAAAGGGGAGATTTGTGATTTTGGGATTGGGGGAGTTTATAAAGGCTCCTAAATTTCATTAAAGCCAGGGGGATCTTCTGGAGTTTGGCTATATCAGAATATTCCTGGTTGGAACTTTTGAAGCACAATAATTTGTTTAACCTGCTGTTACCACCCAGCCCTGGGGTTTATTAGAAGGGGTGACCTCCTGTAAAGACAAAAAACTGTAAAAAACCACTGAAAATCGAGCTCTGGTTCTTTGTCCTCCTGCTTCAGACTCATCCACCCAGATCTCTGGGTTTCCAACAATGTGGAGAAAGGAGATGCCCCAAACATAAATTTTCACAAGTTCTGAGTTCTACAGCACTTTAAGAAGGTAAAAATGGAGCTGTATCTCTTTTTTTATAAGGCTTTTTAAGGATAAACTTTCTAATTAAGAAGTGACACCTAAATTATTTTTATTTTTAACTCAATAACTAAATACTTGTGACTCGCAATGTGTAATTTTTTTATTTAATTACACAATACCACTTAAACTCATGAAGAAGAAGGTAAAGAAGAAGGACTAGCTTCTGTCTTAACACTTCAATCTTGTTTTATATATATTATTATATTCTAAAACTTTATGCTCTGAGCTTTCCACCCTGTGATATTACACACTTCTATTCAAACTCCACGCCCATAATCTTAATTCTATCATTCAGTTTTGGGAGCCTTCTCTATGGCTTCAGGTCAAATGCAGATTTCTCTTGTTTGCCAGCACAGAAAGTCTGAAATTCTCAGTGACCAGGGTTCCAAACCTCTCTCACTGCAGCCCCACACGTGCTGCTGACAGAAACCATATTTTCCTACCTCCCAGATGTTCTAAATTTAAACCTTTTCAGCCTCCTGTAAATAACAATGAAATCCTTGCCCTTGCCCAGCGTTGGAGGCAGAGTGTGGATGGGAGTTTGAGACATCCCTCCTGGAAAGTGCCTTTCCTTTTATAGCAGAACAAATCGAGAATGTTTTCAGCTCAGCTCCTGGGCCCGGCCCGACGCTCTGAGGCCTCCGGCCCAATCAAGAGCAGAGCCCCAACTTCATGTCAGTGCAATACATTGTTAACTGATATGTCAGAAAATCAATTAATTACTTTTAAGTAGCAGTGAGGAGTACCCACACAATCCTGCCCTGTGAATTATTAAAGAAAGCCGGGCTGAGTTTACTCCGCTGTCGAAAGCCCGGCTTGGAGGAAAGTGCAAAATGCTGCTTCTGCCCTCGAGCCTAATCAACGATGTTGGGCAGGGAGCAGGAGCCAAAAGAGGGGAAAAAGGGAGGGTTCTGCCTCCCAAAGCGAAGCACCAGAGATCTGGGATGGCTCCCTGGGTTCTCCTTTCTCTGGAGGTGCAATTCTCCAGGCGGGAATAATGGAAAGGGAGCTGGGAGCAGAAAGGGCCTTCCTGCCCTTCCAGAGCTTCCCCCAGGGATCTGCTGGGACTTTGTGTCCTCCCTTCCAGCTGGGACTTTGTGTCCTCCCTTCCAGCTGGGACTTTGTGTCCTCCCAGCTGGGACTTTGTGTCCTCCTTTCCATTCCAGCTGGGATTGTCCCTGCATTGCTGAGGGGACACATCCTGGTGGGGCATCCCCTCCTGCTTTCGCCATGGCTTGGTCTGTGGGAGCTGCTCTGTGGGGAAACAAATAGGGAAGGTGGCTCTGAGGTGGGATTGGGGTTGGGATTTGGGATTTGCTCTTCTTGTGGTGGAAAACTTGTGTGAGAATGGTCTGAAGGGCTTCAGGAGGTCTTGAGGTTGTCCTACTATTGTCACCTCCAGCATGGGGGGCTACCCTGGGATAACACAGGATTTGCTGTGGAATTCCTTTCCCAGCTGGAAAACTCCACCCAAATCAGGGAAGGTGCCTCTGAGGTGGGATTGGGGTTGGGATTTGGGATTTGCTCTTCTTGTGGTGGAAAACTTCTATGAGAAAGGTCTGCAAGGCATCAGGAGGTCTTCAGGTTGTCTTGAGGTTGTGCCACTATTGTCACCTCCAGCATGGGGGGGTACCCTGGGATAACACAGGATTTGCTGTGGAATTCCTTTCCCAGCTGGAAAACTCCACCCAAATCAGGGAAGGTGGCTCTGAGGTGGGATTGGATTTGGGATTTGGGATTTGCTCTTCTTGTGGTGGAAAACTTGTGTGAGAAAGGTCTGGAGGGCACCAGGAGGTCTTGGGTGAGGTTGTCCCACTGTTGTCACCTCCAGCATGGGAGGGTGCCCTGGAATAACACAGAATTTTCTGGAATTCCTTTCTCAGCTGGAAAACTCCATTCAAATCAAGGAAGGTGGCTCTGAGGTGGATTGGGTTTAGGATTTGAGATTTTCTCTCTTCTTGTGGTGGAAAACTTGTGTGAGAATGGTCTGGAGGGCACCAGGAGGTGCTAAGTGAGGTTGTCCCATCAGTGTCACCTCCAGTGTGGGAGGCTGCCCTGGGATAACAGGATTTGCTGTGGAATTCCTTTCCCAGCTGGAAAACTCCACCCAAATCAGGGAAGGTGCCTCTGAGGTGGGATTGGATTTGGGATTTGGGATTTGCTCTTCTTGTGGTGGAAAACTTGTGTGAGAATGGTCTGAAGGGCTTCAGGAGGTCTTGGGTGAGGTTGTGAGGTTGTCCCATCAGTGTCACCTCCAGCATGGGAGGCTGCCCTGGGATAATGCAGGATTTGCTCTGGAATTTCTTTCCCAGTTGGAAAACTCCATCCAAATCTGAGCTGGACAACTCTTGGTCTCCTCCCTTCACTCTTCTCCTCCTTCCCCCTGCCAGGAGCTTGGGAAGGGTTGGAATGGGAGCAAAGAGCAGCTGAGCACCCAAACAATCCAACCCAGGGTGGGTTTAGGCTCCAGCTCTGGCACAGACCCAGCTTTGATCCCTGAAGAGGTCAGTCCTGCCTTTAAACCCCTCACCCAACAGCATTTGAGGCCTGGGAAATTGTTACGTGGAGCTTTGGGAATGGGTCTTGCTCCAAAAACTGATGGGTTGGGATGTAGCTGTGATTTTTCCTCTTTGAGGTCAGTGGAAATTCTGGCTCTGCCGGGGTCAGGTAAAGAATCCCCAGTTTGGTGATTTCCAGAAATCAAATTACTGCAGAAATCAAATTACTCAAATTCCTGATGGGTCTTTGTCAGGGGCCTCACTGATGGTGTTTTTTGGCCTCTCAGGTCACATCTGAGGTGATAAACAGATATTTAGCAGAACTTTGAATCCCAACCTGGATCCTTCCAGCAAAACTCAGGATTTCCAACCTTTATCCCCGTCCCTTCCAAGTGAGCAGAGGAAAATAATCCAAGGAGATAAATGAAAAATCCTACCCCGAGAAAGCCCCAGGCAAAAAGAAAAGTCAGCTCATGAAAACTTCAGCTTTTCACCAGAAAACTACGGATTGGTTTTGACTGGAAATGTTCTTACCTTTGGGGTGTTGGGTTAAATTGGAGAATATTTAGAGAATATCCTGCAGCCAGGAGAAGATGGGAGAGCTTCACCTTCTCCATGGCCAGCAACCTCCACCTCATCCTGGCCACAAATCCAGGCCAGGTCGGACATTGGGGCTGGAGCAGCCTGGGACAGTGGGAGGGGTCCCTGCCCATGGAAAGGGCTTGGAATTAAATTATCTTTAAGGATTTTCCCACCCCAAACCATTCCATGACTCCATGATTAAATCAAGAGCAACATTTTAGCCAAAACCCCAGAGTTTCTATCAAGCGGGAGCTTGGCTCAGATTTGAGGGCAGCAGAAAATTTGATTTTTCAGATTTATTTGATCTTTTTCTCACCCAGCACATTCTGAGGCCATCAGGACCCCCAAATCTGGTGTCCCAGGCCAGGTTGGACAGGGATTGAAGCTACCTGGGACAGTGGAAGGTGTCCTTGCCCGTGGAAAGGACTTGGAATTAAATCATCTTTCAGGATTTTTCCATGCCAAACCATTCTGTGATTCTAAGATGAAATCAAGATAAAAATTCTAACACAAAAAAAAAAACAAAAAAAAACAAACAAAAAAAAAAAAAAAAAAAAAAAAACAAAAAAAAAAAAAAAACAAAAAAAAAAAAAAACAAAAAAAAAAAACCAAAAACCAAAAAGATCAAAGTTTCTGTCAAACACGAGCAGTGGTGGGCCTGGTTGGGATTTATTTCGAGGGGTGGCACTGGATGGTCTTTAAGGTCCCTCTCCAAACCATTTTCCCAGCAGTTTTCCCAACCAGCTCCTCACCATTTGGAGTCCCTGGGTTGGTTTTTGGTGCTGGTCCAGCTCCAGGGCCAGGACAGAAGCTGAGCTGACAGAAAATCTCATTTCTGCTCTGGCTGTGCTCAGGAAACCTCCCAGGAAGAATTCAAATTTTTTCTGAAGCTTTGGAAGCCTTCAGGAGCGTTCCCAGGGTTGCAAAGATCCCTCATTTCCTAAATTTCCCACCCTGAAAGCATCAATTTCCCAACTCTTGGGCTTCTTGAAGGAGATGGTGATGGAAGGAGTGGCCATGACAAGAAAAGAAAAGGGAAAAAAGGAGGTTTTGGTCATTTTCAAACACATCACAGGCAGCTCCAAACAAAGAGGGGAGAGGGTTATCAGATAAAATTCAATCTTTTGGATATCACAGCCCACAGAAATCCAGAATTTCAATAAAAAGCTCAAACCCTCATATTTGAGATATTTAAATGAAGAAATCTGAATTTATCTGAACATTTAGAAGGGATTTTTGTTGGGAGTCCAACACTTCCCAAATGTTCCTGCCTGGAATATTCCAGGAAGGAAAAGTTAAATTCCCTTTTTTGGCTGTTTTTTAGGATATCAGTGCCCACAGAAATCCAGCATTTCAATGAGGAGCCCAAACCTCATGTTTGAGAAACATAAATGATGAAATCTTTTATTTCAAGCATTAAATGGGATTTTTGTTGGATGGACCTCATGACATTCCTGCCTGGAAGATTCCAGGAAGGAAAAGTTAAATTCCCTTTTTTGGCTGTTTTTTGGGATATCAGAGCCCACAGAAATCCAGCATTTCAATAAGGAGGCCAAACCCTGATGTTTGGGAAATTTAAATATAGAAATATCAGTTTATCTGAGCATTTAGAAGGGATTTTTGGTGGGAGTCCATCACTTCCCAAATGTTCCTGCCTGGAATATTCCAGGAAGGAAAAGTTAAATTCACGTTTTTCGGTTTTTTTGGGGAGATATCAGAGCCCACAGAAGCCCAGAATTTCAATAAGGAGCCCAAACCTCATGTTTGAGAAACATAAATTATGGAATCTTTTATTTCAAGCATTAAATGGGATTTTTGTGGGAACTTCCCAACATTTCTGCCTGGAATATTCCAGGAAGGAAAAAGTTTTATTGGCATGGAATTGTTGCTCAGCAGTCCAGGAGCAATATTTGAGGAGATAAAATCCTAATTTTTAATTGGAGCAGATTTGGTTTTATTTTTTTTGGAAAGCCCCAAGTGAAATCCATGGCACTTTTCCTATTCCCTGCTCATGGGACACCACCAAAAGGCACAGAATTCCCAATTATTTCCACTTTTTTTCAGGCAAATAGTTTAAAACCAGGTTATAAAAGCGCCAAAATGTTTCTTTTCCTTCACTAAGGATTGGCTCACAACTAAATTCTGGCTCAATGCTGAAAAAAAAGTGGGAAAAAAAAAGAAAAAAAAAGAAAAATTCTTTTTTTTTTTTGGCTCTCCAAACCTTCTCTGTGTCCCTGCCAGCTCCAGGATGACTTTGTGACATCTAAAGTGGCAAAATTGAGCTGGAATTTCACTTTTGCACTCACACACAGGGAGCTGAAAGCATTTTCCTCATGAATTTTCCCTAAAATCCCCAAAATAACCAAACAAAAATGGGGGGAAATTCTTTTTTATTTTTCAGTCTTATCAACTCCCAGTGGAGTCAGGTGTTTCCTGCAGGAATTCCAGCAGGGAATTCAGGGCTGTAATTTGCTTTTCCCTGGAGATCTGATGTCCCCAGGCAGCCCCAGCTTTCCTTATCTCCACGCAAATATCCCAAGGTGCTCCCCTGGGATAAAGAGAGGAAAAGGGAGGTGAAAACTGATAATAAAAATCCGATAAAAATTCAAATAAAAACCAGGAGAAAGCTGAGTCCAGGAGGAGTTTTGGAGATAGGAACTCCAGGATTTATCTGCCCCGGAGCAGAGGGGGCTTTGCCAAGGCCAGGAAACATCTTGGGGACAATTGATGAAATTTCACCCAAATCCTCCGGTGGAATTAAACGATGTCACAGCCCCGGGTTGGGCGAGAAAAGCAGAGTTGGGGTCGTTTCATTTCATGGATTTGCTTTTTTCCCTTCTTTTTCCATTCTTTTCCTTGGCTTTTCTCCTTTATTCCTTCTTTTTTCCTTTCAGAATCAACCAAACTTGGCTGTATTTTCCTTTTTTATTTTCCTTTTTTTGTGTTATTTTCCTTTTTTTTAATTATTTTCCTTTTTCTTTTTTTTTTCTTGTCCATTAGCACAACAGCAAAGAGTTTCTGGATGGGCTTTTCCCAAACTTTTGGTTTTTTCATCGTCCCTCTTTCCACCATGGTAAAAGAATCCCCAGAAAATGGAATTTGCTCCCCCAAACCGACAGCTTTGGCCATCCCTGGAAAAGCTGAAATTTTCTCCTATTCCAGTGTTTGCAGGGAATTGTGAGTTTGGCAAGTGAGGTTTTAGTGGAAATAATAGATTTTAACTAGAAATAAAATAAATATATAATAAAATAATATGTAATAATATAATATGTAATAATATAATATAATATGTAATAATATAATATAATATATAATAAAATAATATGTAATAATATAATATGTAATAATATGTAATAATATGTAATAATATGTAATAATATGTAATAATATAATATAATATAATATAATATAATATAATACAATACAATATAATACCATATAATATAATATAATACAATATTATATAATATGATATAATATAATATAATATAATATAATATAATATAAATATTTGTAAATATATAAAATACATATTTCCATAAATATATTCATACATATATTCATAAAATACATATTTCCATAAATATATTCATAAAATTCAAAAAAAGTATTCAAAAATACATTTAAATACAAATAATGTACATTTTTAAACACAAATAATTATATAAATAATTATGTAAATAAATATAAAATGTAGTACCTTTGTAATTTATATTATATAATATAAATAAATATATCATATATTTATATTTGTAAATATTTTATCAATTTATTATAAATCTAGAATATAAATTTACATAAATATAAAATATGTATATAATATAATACAACAAATTTTATACTATATAATAAAATGTTATGTAATATCTAAAATTTTATATGTATATATATATTTTTAGAAGGAAAAATTGATCAGGAAAGAAGAGGTGGGAAAGGCCAGGGAATAAATTTGGATTTCCCTTATAAAAATAGGAAAAGAGAGGGAAAGGATCACCCAGCGATCGCCAGGGGCAGGGAATGCTCTGGAAATTTGAATTTAATTTGGATTTTGATCATTTTCCAGCTTTTCTCACTCTTTCAGTGCCTGCAGCATTTTGGATGTTGGGCAGGAAATGGGATAAAATTCCATTTTACTCCATTTGCCCTTGGTTTGACACTTTAGGATCTGTTTTTCCATCCTTTCTTTCCTCCTTTCATCCCTGTGTTTATTAATCCATGAATTCCCAAGGAAATGCTGAATTGGATAAAATCTGACTGAACTTGTGCCCAGGAAGGACAAATTCCCTTTAAATATCAGAATTATCATCTCCCCCATTTGTAGCAGGAAAAACAGATCAGAAAAGAAGAGGTGGGAAAGGTCAGGGAATAAATTTGGATTTCCTTTATTAAATCACGAAGAGGGAAGGGATCAGCAAGTGCAGGGAATGCTCTGGAAATTTGAATTTAATTTGGATTTTGGTCATTTTCCAGCTTTTCTCACTCTTTCAGTGCCTGCAGCATTTTGGATGTTGGGCAGAAAATGGGATAAAAGGGAATTTTATCCCATTTGTCCTTGGTTTGACACTTTGGGATCTGTTTTTCCATCCTTTCTTTCCTCCTTTCACGCCAGCGTTTATTCCTCCATAAATTCCCAAGGAAATGCTGAATTCCGTAGAAATTTGACAGAATTTGTGCCCAGGAAGGACAAATTCACTTTAAACACCGGAGCTTGGAGAGGTGCAATCCCTTTTCCTGCAGAAGAATTTCAGGTTTTGCAGATCCTGACTCGCTTTTAGGAATTGATTTCCTCACTCAACATTACCATCCCTGGAATTATTCCCATAGAATGAGGATGGGGGGGAAAAATAAATCTCAATATTTAAGATATTTCCATGATACCAATGTGCTGTGAGGGCCTATAAAATATTGTGAGCTTAAAAAAAGTCATTCTCTGTGGTGTTAATTAGTGGAAGGAGATCCCAAACAGGAGAAATCCCAAATTTCTCCCACCCAACCCAACTTTGAACTCAAACCCTCACCTCCTTCAACTGGAATCGAGCAGGGGGAAAAAAAAATCATTTGAGGAGCTAAAATGAGAATTATTCATCTAGAAACGCCTGACTCGCTTTTAGGAATTGATTTCCTCACTCAACATTCCAATCCCTGGAATTATTCCCATAGAATGAGGATGGGGGGGAAAAAAAAATCTCAATATTTAAGATATTTCCATGATACCAATGTGCTGTGAGGGCCTATAAAATATTGTGAGCTTAAAAAAAAGATCATTTTCTGTGGATTTAATTAGAGGAAGGAGAAATCCCAAATTTCTCCCACCCAACCCAACTTTCAACTCAAACCCTCACCTCCTTCAACTGGAATCGAGCAGGGGGAAAAGAAAATCATTTGAGGAGCTAAAATGAGAATTATTCATCTAGAAACGCCCGAGGCAAAAAAAAAAAAACCAAGGAGAGAGGGAGGCAGAGGAGAGGATGGGAAATCTCCTGTGAGTTTGGTTAGTGGAGGGAGGAGAAAAAAAACCCAACGTGAGCGTGGCTGGATGTCATTTCTCAATTTGCTCCTGGTAAATGATGATCTCTGGGGCAGGAGGGAGGAGGGAAAGCTCGGCCCTGCTCGGGTTCAGATGCTGCTGGGATCCTGCAGGGTTTGGGCATCGCTGAACCCCCAAAAGAACCCCCAAAATAACCCCAAAAATGAACCCTGGGCACTTTGGGTTGGCAGCTCCCCTCTCCTGGAGCGTGTACCTGCTGAGGAGAAGAGCGGCCTCGGGGCGCTTCGGTAAAGATTCTTTATTCTTTTTCTTAAAAATCTTCATTTTCTTGGTAAAAAATTCATTATTTTACTTGGTAGAAAGTCTTTGTTTTCTATGGTAAAGATTCTTTATTCTCTTCAGTAAAAATCCTTTCTTTTCTTTGGTAAATGTGCTTTCTTTTCCTTGGTAAAGATTCTTTATTATGTGTGGGTAAAGTGCTTTATTTTCTTTTCCTGTGCCGTGGAATGGGCATTAATGGCAAGAATTGAGGAGGTCCTGCAGGGTTTGGGCATCTCTGAACCCCCAAAAGAACCCCCAAAATAACCCCAAAAATGAACCCTGGGCACTTTGGGTTGGCAGCTCCCCTCTCCTGGAGCGTGTACCTGCTGAGGAGAAGAGCGGCCTCAGGGCGCTTCGGTAAAGATTCTTTATTTCCTTGGTAAAAATAGTTTATTTGGTAAAAATTCTTTATTTGCTTTGGTAAAGAATCCTTTTTTTTTTTTTTTTTTTTTTTTTTTTTTGTTTGGTAAAAAATTTTAGTTTCCTTGGTAAAGATTCTTTATTCTCTTTGGCAAAAATCCTTTCTTTTCTTTGGTAAATGTGCTTTATTTTCCTTGGTAAAGATTCTTTATTCTCTTGGGTCGAAATTTGTTCTTTTCTTCGGTAGAAAGTCTTTCTTTTCCTTTGGTAAAGATTCTTTATTCTCTTCGGTAAAAATCCTTTCTTTTCTTTGGTAAATGTGCTTTATTTTCCTTGGTAAACATTCTTTATTATGTGTGGGTAAAATGCTTTATTTTCTTTTCCTGTGCCGTGGAATGGGCATTAATGGCAAGAATTGAGGAGGTCCTGCAGGGTTTGGGCATCTCTGAACCCCCAAAATAACCCCAAAAATGAGCCCTGGGCACTTTGGGTTGGCAGCTGCCGTGTCCTGGAGCCTGTACCTGCTGAGGAAAAGCAGATTTGTTGGTAAAGGTTCTTTATTTTCTTTGGTAAAGATTATTTACTTTCTTTTCTGTGTCGTGGAGGGAGAATTAACAGCAAGAATTGGGGGGGTCCTGCAGGGTTTGGGCATCTCTGAACCCCCAAAAGAACCCCAAAAATGAACCCTGGGCACGTTGGGTCGGCAGCTCCCCTCTCCTGGAGCGTGTACCTGCTGAGGAGAAGAGCGGCCTCGGGGGGCTTTGGTAAAGATTCTTTATTCTTTTTCTTAAAAATCTTCATTTTCTTGGTAAAAAATTCATTATTTTACTTGGTAGAAAGTCTTTGTTTTCTTTGGTAAAGATTCTTTATTCTCTTCAGTAAAAATCCTTTCTTTTCTTTGGTAAATGTGCTTTCTTTTCCTTGGTAAAGATTCTTTATTATGTGTGGGTAAAGTGCTTTATTTTCTTTTCCTGTGCCGTGGAATGGGCATTAATGGCAAGAATTGAGGAGGTCCTGCAGGGTTTGGGCATCACTGAACCCCCAAAAGAACCCCCAAAATAACCCCAAAAATGAACCCTGGGCACTTTGGGTTGGCAGCTCCCCTCTCCTGGAGCGTGTACCTGCTGAGGAGAAGAGCGGCCTCGGGGCGCTTCGGTAAAGATTCTTTATTCTTTTTCTTAAAAATCTTCATTTTCTTGGTAAAAAATTCATTATTTTACTTGGTAGAAAGTCTTTGTTTTCTTTGGTAAAGATTCTTTATTCTCTTTCGTAAAAAACATTTATTTTCTTGGTAAAAAGGCATTATTTTATTTGGTAGAAAGTCTTTATTTGCTTTGGTAAAGATTCTTTATTCTCTTTGGTAAAAAACTTTCATTTCCTTGGTAAAAATTCATTATTTTATTTGGTAGAAAGTCTTTATTTTCTTTGATAAAAATTCTTTATTTCCATTGGTAAAAATATTTTCTTTAGGAAATGTTCTTTTCTTTGGTAAGTGTCCTTTATTTTCCTTGGTCAAGATTATTTTCTTTGGTAAAAATTCTTTATTTTCTTCTCATTTGTCGTGGATTGGGGATTTACAGCAAGAACTGGGGGGTCCTGCAGTGTTTGGGCATCTCTGAACCCTAAAAATAACCCCAAAAATGAGCCCTGGGCACTTTGGGTTGGCAACTCCTGTCCCTCGGACCACGAATGTGTTGAAGAAAAGAGCGGCCTTGGGGTGTTTTGGTAAAGATTCTTTATTTACTTGGCAAAAATCCTTCATTTGCTAAAAATTCTTTATTGTCTTTGGTAAAAATCCTTTCTTTTCTTCGGTACAAAGTCTTTATTTTCCTTGGTAAAGATTCTTTATTCTCTTGGGTCGAAATTTTTTCTTTTCTTCGGTAGAAAGTCTTTCTTTTCTCTTTCTTTTCTTTGGTAAAGATTCTTTATTATGTGTGGGTAAAATGCTTTATTTTCTTTGGTAAATGTGCTTTCTTTTCCTTGGTAAAGATTCTTTATTCTCTTGGGTCGAAATTTGTTCTTTTCTTCGGTAGAAAGTCTTTCTTTTATCTTTCTTTTCTTTGGTAAAGATTCTTTATTCTCTTCGGCAAAAATCCTTTCTTTTCTTTGATAAATGTGCTTTATTTTCCTTAGTAAAGGTCCTTTATTCTCTTTGGTAAAAATGCTTTATTTTCTTTTCCTGTGTCGTGGAATGGGGTTTAACAGCAAGAACTGGGGGGTCCTGCAGGGTTTTAACTCTAAAAATGAGCTCTGGGCACCTTGGGTTGGCAGCTCCTGTGTCCTGGAGCATGTACCTGCTGAGGAAAAGCAGATTTGTTTGATAAAGATTCTTTATTTTCCTGGTAAAAATTCTTTATTTGCTTTGGTAAAAAAAAATCTTTATTCTCTTTGGTGAAAATTCTGTGTTTTCCTTTGTCGAGCAGTGGAGGATAAACAGCAAGGATTGGGGGGGTCCTGCAGGGTTTGAGCATCTCTGAACCCTAAAAATGAACCCTAAAAATGAACCCTAAAAATGAGCCCTAAAAACGAGCCCTAAAAATGAACCCTAAAAATGAACCTAAAAATGAACCTAAAAATGAACCCTAAAAATGAACCCTGGGCACTTTGGGTTGGCAACTCCTTGGAGTATGGAGTTTGTACCTGATGAGGAAAAGCAGATTTGTTTGATAAAGATTCTTTATTTTCCTGGTAAAAATTCATTATTTGCTTTGGTAAAAAGTCTTCATTCTCTTTGGTAAAGAGACTTTCTTTTCTTTGGTAAAATGTCTTTCTCCTCTTTGGTAAAACATATTTATTTTCTTTTCTTTTGTCATGGAGTAGGGATAAACAGCAAGAATTGGGGGGTCCTGCAGAGTTTGGGCATCTCTGAACCCTAAAAATGAACCCTAAAAATAAGCCCTAAAAATGAACCCTGAAAAGAACCTTAAAAGTGAATCCTAAAAATGGACCCTAAAACTGAACCTTAAAAATAACCCTAAAAATAAACCCTAAAACTGGACCCTAAAAATGAACCCTAAAAATGGACCCTAAAAATGAACCCTAAAAATGAGCCCTAAAAATGAACCCTAAAAATGAACCCTAAAAATGAACCCTAAAAATGAGCCCTAAAAATGAACCTTAAAAATGAGCCCTAAAAATGAGCCCTAAAAATTAGCCCTAAAAATGAACCCTAAAAACAAACCCTAAAAATGAGCCCTAAAAATGAACCCTGAAAAGAACCTTAAAAGTGAATCCTAAAAATGGACCCTAAATCTGAACCTTAAAAATAACCCTAAAAATAAACCCTAAAACTGGACCCTAAAAATGAACCCTAAAAATGAACCCTAAAAATGGACCCTAGAAATAACCCTAAAAATGGACCCTAAAAAGAACCTTAAAAGTGAATCCTAAAAATGGACCCTAAAAAGAACCCTAAAAATGGACCCTAAAAATGGACCCTAAAGATAACCCTAAAAATGGACCCTAAAAATAACCCTAAAAATAACCTTAAAAATTAATCCTAAAAATGGACCCTGAAAATGAACCCTGAAACTGAACCATAAAAACGGGCCCTAAAACTGAACCCTAAAAATGGACCCTAAAAAGAACCTTAAAATGAATCCTAAAACTGGGCCCTAAAAATGAACCCTAAAACTGAACCCTAAAAATGGACCCTAAAAAGAACCTTAAAAGTGAATCCTAAAAATGGACCCTAAAACTGAAGCTTAAAAATAACCCGAAAAATAAACCCTAAAACTGGACCCTAAAAATGGACCCTAAAACTGGACCCTAAAAATGAACCCTAAAAATGAGCCTTAAAAATGAACCCTAAAAATGAGCCCTAAAAATGAACCCTAAAAATGAGCCCTAAAAATGAACCCTGGGCACTTCTCCTGGAGCATGTACCTGCTGAGGAAAAGCAGATTTGTTTGCTAAAGATTGGGTTTTTTTGGTGAAGGTTCTTGATTTTCCTTTCCCAAATTTCTCTTTGTCGGGGATTAACAGCAAGGACTGGGGAGGCCCTGTAGGAATCGCAGAAAACCCAAAAAATGGGGTTTGGCCATCTCGGAAACCTAAAAATAAACCCTAAAACGGGACCCTACAAATGAACCCTAAAAATAACCCTAAAAATGGACCCTAGAAATAACCCTAAAAATGGACCCTAAAACTGAACCCTAAATATAACCCTAAAAATGAACCCTAAAAATAACCTTAAAAGTGAATCCTAAAAATGGACCCTAAAACTGAACCTTAAAAAAAACCCTAAAAATAAACCCTAAAACTGGACCCTAAAAATGGACCCTAAAAATGAACCCTAAAAATAACCCTAAAAATGGATCCTAAAAATGGATCCTAAAAATGAACCCTAAAAATGAACCCTAGAAATAACCCTAAAAATGGACCCTAAAAATGAACCTTAAAAATAACCCTAAAAATAAACCCTAAAATTGGACCCTAAAAATGGATCCTAAAAATGAACCCTAAAAATGGACCCTAAAACTGGACCCTAAAAATGAACCCTAAAAATGGACCCTAAAAAGAACCTTAAAAGTGAATCCTAAAAATGGACCCTAAAAAGAACCCTAAAAATGGACCCTAAAAATAACCCTAAAAATAACCTTAAAAATTAATCCTAAAAATGGACCCTAAATATGAACTCTGAAACTGAACCCTAAAAACGGGCCCTAAAACTGAACCCTAAAAATAACCCTAAAAAGAACCTTAAAAGTGAATCCTAAAAATGGACTCTAAAAATGAACCCTAAAACTGAACCCTAAAAATTAACTCTAAAAATTAACCCTAAAAAGAACCCTAAAAATGAACCCTAAAAAGAACCTTAAAAATGAACCCTAAAACTGAACCCTAAAAATGGACCCTAAAAAGAACCTTACAAATCAATCCTAAAAAGAACCCTAAAAATGAACCCTAAAAATTAACTCTAAAAATTAACCCTAAAAAGAACCCTAAAAATGAACCCTGGGTGCTT